>NW_028145697.1:1587500-1862500 GCF_977016875.1 Pavona decussata
GTTAACTTATTTAATTTACGAATTTGTGGTTAGAAACGATTAGCTAGCTATCATGGTCTCGATCTTATGTTCCGTCCTCAGGTAACTTCATAAATCTGAGCTTCTCTTAACAATCACTATTTTAAAATAGGTAATGATAGTTGTTTTGGTTATAAGAGACATTTAATGGCGGATTTTTCTTTTTGTTTTTAAGTTATCAACTGTCCTCCATTGAAAACTCCACCAAGAGCCGTACTGCTAACCCCTTCTTGTAACACTACTTATGGATCAAGTTGCGAGTATTCCTGTGAGATTGGTTTTACCAGTTTAACTGGAAGTGTTACTAAAACATGTTCGTCAAGAGGGGAATGGAATGAAAACGACATTAATTGCACAGGTAACAGTCTGTTCAGTAAACCATTCAACTGCAAATATGGTTGAATCTGCATTCCCTGCAACTTACGGCTTTTGAATCCCCTATACACGAGCCTGGAATTAAGTAAGCTAAGCTTCTCGTACATGAAACAAGAAAGCGGAATATCAAGGGAGGGAAAAAGGACACGTCTGCTCGCTGGCTATTATAATGGCTAGGGGTGATTACACTGGCAATTGTTATTGCGTTTCTGTGAGAATTTCGAGTGCAGTTATTAACTATCTGCGAATTTTGGTGCGATTAGACATCGGTTTGTTGGTAATTTTTGCGACTAGAGCTGATCATATAGCATTATGAACAAGGAGCACGGCGTTATGAAATATCGCTTGAAACACGATAAAATCTTTTCAGATTTCCTTTGTAGTAAACGTTCTACGACGTTGCTCAATTCGTATTTTACTTTTGTGAGTGGGAATTTGAACGTATGTGCAAACTTCGCCTGCTTAAAAAATAAACTAACCACATTGCATTAAAAAAAGAAAGCTTGTGAATTGCATTAATGTACAAAGAAATGAGTTTGAATTTCATGGTTAGCGAACTAAGTACTACACTTTAAATGCGATAATTTAATAATTTGTTATAATTCGTTCAATTTGTTTGTTTCTTTATAATTTTGATATTATTGAAAAACATTTAAGTTTACTGTAATTCGTTAACCTTACTTGATTTGAGAAATGCAAACGCCCTTTTCCTTTTTATCTAGTTGAATTGGAAATTTTGTCCAAATGGAAAGTACCACTGGCCTTTCGTTTCAAATGTTCATTTGCGTTTAAAAACAGTTTGGACTCATGCAAATCTAAGGTTATGTGATGAGTGTAATATTCGTTATTTTAGATTCGCAGCCACCAACCTTCGGTGTATCATGTCCTGGGAATCCGATTATAGCGTATGCTGAACGAGATAAGTTTTCAGCTTTAGTGAATTGGACCGAGCCTGCTGCTACCGACAACTCAGGGATCGCACCTGTGGTGACGTCAAACTATCAATCACCTCGAAGGCTTAGTCAAGGGACTCACGTGATCACATACACTGCTGTGGACCAATCAGGAAATACCGCAACTTGTTTCTTTAAAATCGAATTGGCAGGTATCAATATATATTGACATATATAAATATTCAGTCTTTGTTTTTCTTTATCCAACATAAAGTTAAACTCTTGTAGCGACCATTGTTAACATTGAAAATGCTATCATACTTCTGTTGTTTGATGAACAGCGTATAGGAACCTTAATTAGATAACAAATTTTTGGCCTGTGCAAAGTAAAGAACACACTATTTAGCTCACCTTATGTGTACAATCATTTTGGTTCTTATTTTGCATGTATACCTTAAAACAATGTAACGTGACTAAAAAGGACTACTACTTCTGAATCAATGGCTTAGTAGGGAACTAGTTATTACTTACGCGTTGTGCTGTTGGACCTCCGACGGGTTGTCGAAATGTTTCAAAGCTCGAAAGTTCATGGATATATTTGAAATAAAAACAACAATAATAAAAAATCAAAAGTAAAGCTTCTCATATGCTACGTTTTTCATTGAAATGTCTTACCTTGGTCATGAGCATTTAATCTATCAGTACCTCGTTCGCCAGCTTGTAATGACTTGTCTTCTTTATCGTAAAAAAAACTAACCTTTACTACGAAGCTAATAAAACATCTCCTGTCTTCAGTGATCAATTGTTCATTGCTGAAGGTAAATCCTAGAGGTCCTTTACGAATGGATAGCTGTGGAAATCATTATGGAGCAGTGTGCACCTTCTCTTGCGCGATTGGTCACCGTTTGAATGGCTCATCAAATGTCACGTGCTTGGCCTATGAGAACAGGCCTCCAGGATTCTGGAACAATCCCCTTCCGGTATGTCAAGGTTGGTATTCATAGAAAACTAAGAAACCACTCTTACTGTTATTTGTAATCTATCTACTGACAAGCAATTTACTGATTATTTTCCACGCTAAGGTTTCTTGTCGTCTAATTGTTACTCTCTAACAGTCAAAGATAGCTTTTTCACATCAGTACACGCCCGTCTAAAACTGAGCCAAATCTTTAATTATACACTGCATGAAATGTCGAATATACGGCGGTATAATAAAGCCTTATACATCGTGTATACGGAAAGATGTACTGATGTATAAGGATTTATATGTATAAGGATTGTATAAGGTTCAGTATACTTTTATACCTTATACAACTGTGTACTGAAAATTATATTTACCGGTACACAATGTGTAAGGTCACTTCTACAGTGAAGTCAACATAGTTTGAATGAAGCTTTCAACTGGGTGTTTTTTGAAGATTACAATGCTTCTTACACTTCAAAGTTACCTAACGCACTATTTTCTGCAAAATTGCTGACAATGTTGGTATATGACTCAAGCGTGTACTGCTGATTATACATTACCGTATACAAAGTAAAAGAAAAACTTATTATGTGTCTTATTCCAATTGTAGTGGTTTCATAAACTAATTGTTTCATACACAAATTAACGGGTCATTTGTGTCGGTTGGGTCATTTGTGTCACTTGGGCCATTTGTGTCGGTTGGGTCATTGGTGTCACTGTTGAGCCCTTTGTGTTGGTTGGGTCATTTATGCTGGTTGGGCCAATTGTGCTGGTTGGGTCATTTGTGCCAGTTGGGTCATTTGACCTGGTTGGGTCATTTGCATCGGTTGGGTAATTTGTGCTGGTTGGGTCATTTGTGTCAGTTGGGTCATTTGTGTCGGTTGGGTCATTTGTGCCGGTTGGGCCATTTGTGTCAGTTGGGTCATTTGTGTCAGTTGGGCCATTTGTGCTGGTTGAGTTATTTGTGTCAGTTGGGTCATTTGTGTCAGTTGGGCCATTTGTGTCAGTTGGGCCATTTGTGTTAGTTGGGTCATTTGTGTCAGTTGGGCCATTTGTGCCGGTTGGGCCATTTGTGTTAGTTGGGTCATTTGTGTCAGTTGGGCCATTTGTGCTGGTTGAGTTATTTGTGTCGGTTGGGTCATTTGTGCCGGTTGGGTCATTTGTGTCAGTTGGGCCATTTGTGCTGGTTGAGTTATTTGTGTCAGTTGGGTAATTTGTGCTGGTTGGGTCATTTGTGTCGGTTGGGTCATTTGTGCTGGTTGGGTCATTTGTGTCAGTTGGGTCATTTGTGCCGGTTGGGCCATTGTGTTAGTTGGGTCATTTGTGTCAGTTGGGTCATTTGTGCTGGTTGGGTCACTTGTGTCGGTTGGGCCATTTGTGCTGGCTGGATCGTTTGTGTCGGTTGGGTCTTTGTGTTGGTTGGGTCATTTGTGTCGGTTGGGTCATTTGTGCTGGTTGGGTCAATTGTGCTGGTTGGGTCATTTGTGTCGGTTGGGTCATTTGTGCTGGTTGGGTGATATGTCTCGGTTGGGCCATTTGTGCAGGCTGGGTCATTTGTGTTTGTTGGGTCATTCGAGCTGGTTGAGTCACTTGTGTCGGTTGGGTCATTTGTGCTGGTTGGGTCATTTGTGCCAGTTGGGTCATTTGGGCTGGTTGAGTCACTTGTGTCATTTGTGCCAGTTGGGTCATTTGTGCTGGTTGGGTCATTTGTGTCAGTTTGGTCATTTGTGCGGGTTGGGTCATTTGTGTCGGTTGGGTCATTTGTGCTGGTTGAGTCATTTGTGTCGGGGAAAATATTTTTGGATATTCCCCAATGGTAAATTTTTGAGATATATTTGGTTCAGGTAACAATAAAGGAGGAATAACCAGTTATAACCACAAACTATTGTTTTTGCTTGATACCTGTATATCCAACAATAACCGGTTCTTGATAATAAAAAATCTGTGTCTGGCAATGGCTTAATTATGTAGTATGTATGACAGGACAGTTGGATATGCTTTGCTAAATTAGTCTTTAGAAGCAACATATGTAAATGAAAAACATCAAACTAGCAAAATAAAAAATAGCCAGAAAAAGAATCTGGCAATCATTAGGTATCTATTGTCAGTGACAGTTAAAATCCAGAAATACATACTGTCGTTTGAGTATACGGTCTGTATAATGAACAGTATACCTGTACTTGCTTATACTAGTGTATACTGTCCTGTGTAGACTTCCATACACTGATGGAAATGAAACCTTATATGCTTTGACTAAGTCCAACTCAATTGCTGGTAAGCGAAGAAAAGGAGTGTTTATTATTATGCAGGATGGGTCATTTGGTATAGTTGTCGTTTAGGGAACTTTTATCGTTTGAACCCGCTGGGTCTTCTACGGCATACACTTATTTGAGTCAAATTATAAAAGGGAATTGTTCTTCAAATGATTGAGAATTTGTGAGTTTGATTCGTGCCCACTGTACTAGTACAGGTTTTTCATATAGGTCTGCAATGTGTTCAAAAGTAGTTGTCTTTTGAGTCAACTTGTTCACTTTTGTGGTAATTTGGGGCAGCTAACTTATTGCTAGCAATTTTTAACGAGGCCCTCTGATATGAAACACTACGGAGTATTAACGAAAATATTTGATTTGATGTGCCAGGAACACCAGTTGACTGGAATTTGATCATGACAAGTCCATACTTTCATAGAAATTATATCACCAAGAACCCACAAAAATGAATGATACAGTGAAAATTAACCCCATGTAGTTTATCACAATGGTAATAAAATTTATTTGATAACTCTATTGCCAAGGACTACAATGCAAAGCACTTTGCACAATAAGTTAATAGCTAAAAGAAAGAAAATCTTAGATTGACTTGAGCAAAAAAATTATATTTTTAGATGGTTTGTTATAATAACTTATTTGTACAACCATTTCTTAGTACTGCAAAGAAATACACCTGCTTGTTACAGCTGTATCAAAATAAAGATTTTTCGTGCAAAAAAACTCCTCAAAGTTGGAAGCCAGCTGAGAATTTCACAGATTATTTCAGAAACTTGTCAATGTTAATCAACTACACTGAAAATTTTACTTGCATTCTGCTCTGCAAGAATCTTGAACAATTATTAAAATACCACAACAGCACCTTCTGTGGCCACTAAAATGAGACAACTATTGCAGTCTTCAAACTGCAACATTTTTTTAATGAACATGTGACAACTACAAACAGTAAGGTAAAGGAAAAAAAGGCATTTTCTGTCTTTGGTTTTAAATTAAGGCCTACAGCAAATATTTAAACGAAAATTCGAACAACTTTCTTAAAACAGGAGCTTAAAACATTTCATTGGTTTTCACATAGGGGAGTTTCCACTCCTATACAACTGTGCATATTTTTTACTTAAAATTGTTCTACTTTATGTTTACAGTGCAGCAACTTCAAATAGGGCAAAACTTGTTGACCAATGAGAACATAAGCACACATTGATGAAGAAAGAGGAATTGTGTAATTCTGAATTTGCCTGTATTAGCAAATCATGTAGTGTTAACAGAAGCATGACAACTTGCCTAACATCAAACATCAAAAACTCTGCTCCATGTAGGTCTGGCTATGAGAAAAGACTAGTGTTGACTCATTTAGTGGCAGCTCATGCTGTGGCCCTGTTTGAAATTACTTCACTGTAATAATTAACAGAGTTATTTTAAAATAATGACCCGTGTTGATACCATTGATTTAAGAAAGACTTCAGGTTCCATACAGTAATTTGATATAGTACAGTGTACTGTTTATTCTTCATAAATGAAATTTAACATCGAGTGGAACAGCCACAATAACTCTCTCTTTACCATTGGGAGTTTTGAGATCATAACGCATATCAGCCACAACACAGACACTGTCAATCCTGGACACTGGCATGAATGCTCCCACTGACTCAACCTCAAATGAAGGCAGGCAGACCTGAATTGGTAAGCCAAAATAAAACCTTGCATGTGGGTGAAGCTTGTACCAGTGAACACAGGCTAGAGTGTATGGGAGGTCCACCATTTTGCCAGCAGGGGATTTAATGGTGACAGTATGCTGGAAAAAGTACTGTACAACACCTGCATGTAAACAAATATGTGTTAATTATATCTTCTTATGTCATGTCATACCATGCCATGTCACATCATCATGCCATGGTACATCGTCATGACGTCATGTCAGGTCACATCATGCCATGCCATGCCATGCCATGTCATACCATGCGTGCTATGCCATGCCATGTCATCATATCCTGTCATGTAATCATTCATATCTCATAACCCAATACATCATGTAGTACAATATCACATCATATCACATAGTTAAAAAATACAGTATGATGGCCAATTTTCCTGCTAAACCTTTCCACATGAAGGTTTTTGTCTATAGATCACCATCTACTAGTTTTTAAAGCATTACATCTGTTTGCACCGGCAAATTTTACCTGAAATATAAGCGACTGATTTGCAAAAGCACACAACTTTCAAATTTATAGCAGTTAAGTACCATGTAGATATCTTTTTATTCTGGACCCACCAAAAAAATAATTGTAAACACTTACATGTACAAAATTTTGACTGATTGTCAAAACTTTAATTAGAATTTGACATACCATACTAGCAGTTGAGAAAAATTTGCTAAACAAACTGCAGAGCGTCTATGTGGTATGCTGACATGAATTAAGATTGTCAGATAATGTAAAAATTCAATCTTTTGAACAAATTTAAGGAGGTTAATATAAATTCCAGAAATTAGGATTTTTTCGGCAAGGACCAGAGAAAATAAAGGCTGCGGTTGATTGCTACACAATAGCAGGGGTATAGAATGGTAAAATCCAAGACCTTCGTTTAAAATCCTTTTTTCTAAATCCGAGCCAGAGATGCCGCGATGCAAAACGTGTTTTTTACTAACACTGCCGAAAAGCATACATGTAGTACGGCAATTTATGATGCAGAATTTATCCAAGCTTACATGTTTCACAGAAGCTGCAGAAGCGATTGCGATGTTGAGCCGTTTTTCAAGATTATTGTTTGTTGTCTGTTTAGGACGGTTAATTCATTTTCACTTGGTTTGCAAGACTCCGAGATTCAAATTTCAAAACGCGAGATTCCGAGACCCGCTTTATTTTTTCGAGCTCGAGATTCCGAGACTCCAGTTTGAGACGCCGAGATTTAGAGACCCGCCGGAAATTTGCCGAGACCCATTATTTTTCAATGACCATTCTATACCCCTAATAGCCATTTTGCGACTTTAATAACTAGCATTCTGCAGTTCAAGTTAATATGACCTCACGTTGACCACAACTTGACTTGAGGTGATGTTTAAACACACCATCATTATATTCCCTGTTCTGGCATTGTTGTAGGAAAAGTCAGCAAAATAATATTTCGGGATACATCTTCAAATATAACTTGTAAACCCTTTCTGATTTCATGCCATTAAAAATAATATATTGTGTGGTTACATTAAATATCCGTACCTCTCTCATGGAAGGGAATTTTTCTAAGATCCCTCTACCTCTTTGAAATTCCAATCAAGCTTCATACATTTCATTAAAATAATTTGTTTGTTTGTTTGTTTTTGAGAACCCTTCACCCTTAGGAATTATTGCCAATCTCTTCTGTGGGGGCAGTATGGTTATTTTGTGAAACTACACATTTGACACTTATTTGCACAGCTTACCTGGCCTTAAATCCAGTGAGTTTGTGTCCAACTGATTTGAACCATACCATCGAGCCAGAATGCAGGCAGATCGTTCACTTCTTGAGTATCGTGAGTCAAGTTTCTGGTGATACAAATTCAACTGAGCACATTTCCGCACAAACTTTGGAACATACACAATGCTATCTTCTTTGTGCAAGAAGCTGTACATTTTTGCTAATGCAGCAACCTCATCATCAGCCAAGTAAACTTCTTTGTAGGGAGGAAGAGCCTGAATAAAATGTTTGTCCACGAATGACAAATGAAAAAGATTGCTTCCAGTGCAGCTTTTCAGTTTAATACTTTCTTGATACTCAGCCGGTGTAAGATGATTCCTCTTGCTTAGTGCCAGTGAGCCTTTGTTAGTTTCTGATAGCATATCGCTAAAGCCATTAAATTCTGCTGGCCAAGATATGCTTCCCAGCTGATGTCGTTCCAGGAATTTTCTCATTAACTGCACCTCTATCTGGTGATTGTTTACATGTAATGATCCTAAGACTCCATTATAGCGTTCAAATGAGAAACACCAAAAGCCATAAACGGGGCCAAAATCAAGAATGCATTCACACAAATGGCAGTGAAGGTGCATGTTTGGCGTGATAACTGTTGAACCATACAAATTCTCAACAGTTTGACAAAACTTTACGAGTAGCTCATCAGCAACTTTGACTTGTGATCTTGGTATTACTGTGGAGCACAATATTCTGCAGGCCTTGACAAACAGCTTCCAGCACTGCAGATGTCCATCTGGAAGGATGTCCTTTAGTGCAAAGGTGGAAAACACTAAGGCCCAGTTTTTAAATTGGTCAGCAGTTTTGAAACCTTTGAAGCTTGATGCTATTTTAGATGGAATTCTACCAATGCTGGATGGTACCTTCAACTTGTTGATTCTTTTTTGAAGGAGTTTAAATTCCTTTTCACCTAGCAAGTTGGCTTCCTTCCAAATTTTTAACATTTTCTTAGTAGTTCCCAACATCAAATTGTGCATTGGGTCAATGACTACGAATGAAATAAAATCAAAATAAGGAAGGTGAATTAAAGAAGAAAATCTAACGCCATATTTACTTTCTTTTCCTTCACGGTCTTTCTTGGAGGATGCTGAATTCTTGACTGCCCATGCCTGCTCTCTATGTTCAGCATTGGAGCGTAAGGTCCAACTGTCTCGATTAAAACCAGAGAAATCTTGCTTTTCGCCAAATGATGACCTTGGGAATTCCTTTTTACACTTGTTGCAACCCATTTTTGCACTAAAGCTTAAAAAGCCACATAATTTACGAGACGCTGGTATGTCACATGTCACACAGAGTAGAGCAAGTCGACAAAACCTGGGTCCAGTAGTGGGGGTATTTATCCAAACTCCATCCCAGAAGTCCAATAATTCATCAACAAGAGGGTCCAAAAAGGAATTTACATCACGGCTGGGCTCCCGTGGACCTGGAATGATACCAACAATAGCAATGTTCTCCTCTTTGTTTCTTTCTTGAGGAGGCAGGTTAAGGAAACTGAGATAAAGGACCCCCACACTGTAAACTGAATCTTTGTAGGGTTGAAACCAATCAAGGTTTAACATGCATCCAAAAGTGTTAGGAGCATCAAAAAAAGCTTCTCCTTCTGCATTCTTAAAGGTTTTCCATGTTCTTCCATCATAAATATCACCAAGGAGGTCAGGATCTCGAGATGACTTCTTAAATTCTTCGCACTTTTCTCCAAACCCAGGCCGCTTCAAAAACTCTTCAAGAGTCTTCTTCACAGGACGATAGCAGAACGCTCCCTTAGCTTTTAAAATCAGTTCTCCACTCTTAGACCTCACTGCCTTGAAAAGGGAAGCACCACAAGTTTTTCTCTGGGTTCTTCTTGGGTGGTTTGGGAATTCTACAAAACTGCAACGCTTTCCCTTTTTCCTCCCATTTGCCATAGTCTTCACACAATCCTCGGGTTTGTAAACGGCTGAGCACTTCGGACAGACAATGTATTTTTGAAAGTCCTCTCTCTTTATACCCAGATAGTTCCTTATCATGAACAAGGAATTAGGCAATAAGCTTGCAATTTCCTTGATTACTTTTGATTGAGAGATTCTGGCCAACAGTTCTATCAACTTCTTCAAAAAGGCAAACAAAATGGACAAAGCTGAATCAGAAAGGTTGTGCAGTGTTTTCCAAGAGATCAGGAACAAGATTACTAGCTTAACCACTGCACCGCTGATCGCTGATAATCCTGTGATCTTAGTCATCTCCTCCTCCTCCTCCTCCTCTGATGACAACATTCCAAGCTCATCAAAACTTAACTCAGCATCATCACTACCAGATCTCTAAAGAAAAGTAATTTTTTGTATTATTAATTTTTGACAATGGAATAATTAAATGATGCAACAACATACTCAATTTCTGTCACCTTTGATCCCATTCTCTCTCTTCTTTTTCTCCTTTTTGGTTGAGGAGAGAGACCAAGTTTGCAAGTAGTCATGTGACCACCCAGCAAATGTGACTTCAAACCACAATTATGGAGCAGAATTTAAGGTGGTGATACGTATTACCAGCCTAGTGTTTCATTAAGATGTGTAGCAGGAGGGCAAATCGATGCAAATGATCTCAATAATTCAAGTCATGTTGGAAGCCCACAGTGGAAAACAACTACTTGTAGGTAAGGTTGTGCTCACAGCTGGATAATTTACCTGGTGCCCTACCCTTAATGAAACCACTGACCAGGCTCTCTCTTCTCAACAACAAAAAGGAACCTTAACCTTACATGCTAACAGGGTCTGAAATCAATTTCACTTCAAATTTTTAAAAAAAAAAAAAGCTCAAATGTGAAGGCAACATTCTATAATAATAATAATAATAATAATCTTTAATAATAATCTTTATTTGTGCTTTTTTTTTTTAATGTACATAGTTGATTCTTACAATCTTGTAGTGGTAATACATAGAATTAAATTAATTATTAGTTAAAATAATGTGCAAGCAAGGAAGCTAAATGAACCATTTGGTTATCTTTTTAGCTCCCTGGCTAATTTAGGTTCTAGATAGCAGGCAAAAAAAAAAAAAAGAGAAAAAAAATGAAAAAGCAAAAGGAAGGAAGAACTTATTAATTGTCAAATGTTAACTTATGTTACGAGGTCAGCATAAAAGAAAATTAGTTCATTTGTTGTTCTGACAGTAAATAACGTATAATTTGTTTCGGAAAAGCAGACACACTTTGTATGAGTTTTTTTTAAAGGAGTTGGAAGGTCTTTCCAAATATCGGTTGCCATTATTGTTTACCTACATTAGTTCGTACGTTCCGCTTATAAAGATTATGCTTAGCTGCATATCTTGTGTTGTAGCCATGTATATTACTAGCATATTGAAACATGTTGTCGAACACTTCAGGCAGGAGGCCTTTATGCTATGAATGCAAGAATTTCAACACTTGTAGGCGATAAATATTATTAACTGTTAGAAGGCCTAGTAGATTTAGCAAAGGTTTGGCTTTTCGCTGCCAAATGATTTGGCAAAAAAATTAATATTAATCTTACAATATGACCTCCAAAACAACTGTAATCCATGGACTGCAATCTAAATTTAGCAGCTGCAGTTTTTAAGCAGTTTCATTTGGCAATCATGACAACAAAAAGATACCATGGAATTCACTGAAAGTTTGGAAATTACTGAATTCCAGAACAGAAGAATATGATCTGCCAACATTATCTTACAATTATCTAAGTACTTAAAAGTTTACCACTGGATGACACTGACTGTATGTGCAGCAAACCTGGAGTTGGTCTTTATACTAAAAGCTAAGAGGGCTGTCTATTAAAATAAATGAAAACCTTGTCACCTAAAATGAGGTCTATTCAGCTACATAAAACCATATTCATATAGTTGCTGGGACCATGATTAAATGCCAGAAGCATCTGAACCACCCTTTTTTGGGCTACTCTATCAAGCAATAGCAGACTTCAAGTGTGGGTTTTCTATGTAACAAGGGCAAATAGCCTGTCTTACTTCTCAGACTAAACGGTTGAATTCCACAAGATACCATTTTATGTACTTTATGTTAAAAAATTGACAAAAATTGAACTTTCAAAGAGCAAGAAGCACACTATTGTTTCACCAATCCATGGCATCCTCATTGTCATCCCCGACGATCCCGTGGATTCGCGATAGCTCGGACAAAGTATAAAGTATTTTAAGAAGCAAAAGGCCTCATTTGAATTGTTGTACATGTATTTGTTGAAAACATGCTACCCAAGGACGACTTTAAACGTTTACATAATTTTTACATGACAACCAGCATTCAAAATACATTAACAGATTACACTCCTATTGCAATGTACCAATCTTGCTCTCTGAAAACTGAGAATACCCTATTATGTGGCTCATTCCTGAGAACATGTACTCACATGAGAATCTTCGACACTGTCAGATGACTCTGCATTTGAAAATTCACCATCACCAAAATCTTCTCCACAGAAAGGACTATCACATGTATCTAATGGCATGACAAATTATATGTACATCTTATTATTAAGAGGCATTAACAACCTTACTAAGCATGAGAGATGTCAGAAGGTCCATTCAAATTTTTCCACCCTGATTATAATTTATACTATTTGACTGTCCATATATAGCCTGATGATATTAAGAGTGAATATCAGTCAAAATCAAAGAAATCGTGGCCATGGTCAAAAAGTCGATTCATTCTTCCTCCGTCATGGGTACAACAAACCAACAAACACCAAATTACCGCAAGACAAAATTCAATCTCACTCGCTCCCTAATCTGCAGTGTCACGCAGGAGCGACTTGGCTACACTAACAAAGAGAAATTTACATCCCTTGATTTAAAATAAGTCATACTTTAAAAATCTTACTAAACAGTGTGTCAGATTTCCCGGTGAACTTGCTGAAAAAAAAAGAAAATAACTTGATAGCAATACAACCTGGAACAATTAAAATTAATTATATTAAGGGTGCGAAGCTTTATCATCCTTCGATAGCCAATCGGAAGTAACTTCCCACGAAAAGTAAATATTGCATTGCCTCTTAATAAACAAATCTACTTATCCATATCTCTAGCTGAAACATTAAAACCAGAGTTTATTGTTGGGCAAGTTCACAGACAGACAGAACGACGATGTCTTATTCGTTTTTTACTATTGTCGGTGGGATCTAGCTCCTCAACTTCCGTCACACCACTCACACAGTGTAACAAGCATACAAAACATCTCAACTAAGGCCTTGAAATTTTTCAGAGCTGAAACAGAAGAAGAATCGATTTTGGCAAGAATGAGTGTTTTCAAAAGGCGACGGATTTACTGGAAATGACTATCAGTCCAGCTTATAGTGAAGGTTAAAAAGTAATTTTTGCACTATCCCGGAACTTGTTTTGGGTCACTCTGAAGCAGCTGTGGAAATGAATTTATTTCCTCCAATCCATGAAGTTTGCCATCCCTTTTTTCGTTTTTACATCTTTCTGAAGGAATTTTTTTTGCGAAGCTGAAATGAACTATTTAAAAAAAGACCGGAACATTGGCTTATATAATAATATAAGCGTAATCCATAACAAATGGGAGACATGAACCGAAATAAAGGTTGTTATTAAAAACTGGATCATTGTGTAATGCAATTCCAGGGTTTTGATTGGCTGAGCGGCCATGGTATATGAGCCATTATACCATGCCCGAGAAGAAGCGACCATAAATTGTTTTCTGGTTGCTCTTTAAAAGGAAATCAGCAAGGCCTACCAATATTACTTGATTGTTTTTAATAAAACAATTATTCCACTCGCGCTTGTTGGATATGGGATGATTATAGGCAACTCACTCAGTATCTATCATCTCATATCCAACGCGTGCTCGTGGAATAATTGTGAATTATGATAATTGGATTGGATAACAGAGGGAAGAAATTAATAACAAAATGACCATCAACAACATATTGGCACAAAATAATATATTCCTTTTCCAACGCGGCTGACAGCTCCTTCAGAGTGACCCGAAACAACTTCTGAACAGGACAGACAACCATCTCCAATAACTTCGTTGGCTTTTGAAAAAAAATTCTACTTCTGGGTGGTGTGACGGAAGTTGAGCCAGGAGCTAGTGCTTTCGTCTCCGCCACAAATCCCTACGCAAATCCCACCGACAATAGTAAAAACGAACAAGACATCGTTGTTCTGTTTGTTGGTGAATTTGCCCAACAATCAACTCTGGCTTTAGAGGTAATGTTTCAGAGATATGGATAAGTAGATTTGGTTGTTTATAATTAGAGAACGATGCAATATTTTCTTTTTTCGTGGAACGGTTACTTCCGATTGGTTGTCGAAGGATGATAAAGCTTCAATCTCATCCTTAATTAAATTTATTTTAATTGTTCCAGATTGTATTGCTATCAAGTTATTTTCTATTTCTTCAACAAGTTCACTGGGAAATCTGGCAAATATGACTTATTTTAAATCAAGGTATGTAAATATCTGTTCGTTATTGTAGCCAAGTCGCTCGTGCGTGACACTGCAGATATAGGGAGCGAGTGAGATTTAATTTTGTCTTGTGGTAATTTGGTGTTTGTTGGTTTGTGGTAACTGTGTAGACCATATATTTTTAGAATGTTTTTAGCGTTGTTAAAAAGCCTTTTTATACAAACTTTGGCCGAGGAGTTAATTTATTGAATTATGCCTTGTGATGTAGAGTTGTAGATTTCAATGGCACTGAATTGTAATTTTGTCAAACGTTGATCGGGGTTTGTGCAAAAGTTCTGCTAGATCCAAAAGATTTTAAACCATACACCTAAAAATCGACGACTGAACTGTCTTTTGTCAAAGTATCAGAGGATTTGAAACACTACTGGTCAGCTTTTTTTCTCGCTGAATTTGGATTATTTTAGACTTTTGCGTGATAGAGAAAAGTGTGTCTACTTCATCTGAGCTCAGTTCGCTCACAAACGAGCAGAGATGAAAATAATTACTATTGTTTGACTGAGGAAGAATCGATGAATTAAATTATACTAAAGAAAGATTCACAGCTATGTAAATATCTGTGTAGCGAGAAACTGAAAAATGTAAAATTTCAAGCTCCTGCGTGGTGAAATCCGAGCTTCTGGTAGGGTGACCGTTTTTGGTGGTTTTCTGCCGTTACATGGAATGTTTCAAAAAACTAACCTTATATCCTTTACTTACTTACCTAGGCCTTCAAACTTACAAAGTATGAGCGAAATCGATTTTCTGACCGTGGCCACATATTTTTGATTTTCCTCGATTTTTACTGACATTCACTCTTAATCAAACCACATCCTATATTTGACACTCAAAATCAAATTCAATCACAGGCTTGAGTTTGAACATAAATGTTGAGTTACGAAGCCCAATAATTCTTTCAATTGTGTTTGATTTACTTTGAATAGTTTGACTGAGTTCAATTAGTGACTTAAGGGTGAATTTTAAATTTCTTGATGGGTGATCAAACCTATCAAATTCTGTGAAACAATTTATTGGTCCGATTGTTTTGGATTATCAAACTCATCCAACCCAATCGTTTTATTGAGTTTTATCATGTTTGATCAAGTTCATTTACCAAACAGTTTGATTAGCAAGATTTATGATATGAAGCAACTTCATAATACCCAGCAATTTGGAAGTTGCATTACTCTAAAAACTGTTGTCTGTGGTCTGCAGTCATGATCAGCTCTGGCTAATAAATAATCAGAGAATATAAGTGGTATGAGCATGCTTCTGCGGTCTGCAGTGTCCCCATAGTGGGTGAATATGTAACTGAACAAGAGTAGTGATACCATGGTCCACAGTCCCATAGTGGACGAATAGAGCTAAGTAGTAAAGTGTAGTGCTACTGCAATCCACAGTCCCATAGTGGATGAATACATGTAAGTTATGAACTACATGTAAGTATTAAACTCAACGAGCTAAACCTGTATTATTTTGTCTTTCTCTTTTCTGATTGTGTTTGCTAGATGGCTTCTCATTTGTTAATAAATTATCATAGTACACGTAGTCCCACACTTATAGAACAATATTAAGGGGTAAGCATGATGGCATTTAACCCCGAGTCTGCGTTTTACCCCCAGTCTACAGTCTGCAGTCTGCATTTTACACTGACCGATTCTTAAACAAACTTTTCCTCTTATATTCTCTGTAATTTTTTGCCCTGATTACTGATTACCCTTCATGCACTCAAGAGCGTGAACCTGGCTATGATCATCGCAGTTATGTTTAAGCAGTGCTTAAGCAGTGTTCATAACTGTGATGATTATTCAGCCAACTCAACCTTACATACATTGATCAAAAGATCAAGTAATAGTAAGCTTATAATTTATGTATGCATAGGTATAAAGCTTACCTAGATCTTCTGGATTTTCGGTGGAAAGCGCTTCAAATTCTGCAGGGGGTTCAGGGCATTCATCACTTGAAGAGTCAAACTCGAGGTCACTTGAATCAGAATGAAAATCGTGCCTTTGCGATATACTGGGTGTATCTATAAGCGAAAAGTAAGGTTAATGTTAAATAAACGGCCACAGCTTTAGCTTGCATATAAAGCAGATCAAACAAAATACAACACGTGCTACGTTGTTGAGAATTCGCTTACCTAATATTACTGTTGTCTTCATTCGTTTGTGCGCATTGTAAGTCCGGATTGAGACTAAACGATCACGGTGTTCGCACAATCGCTTTTTCGTTTTCGATCTATGTACAGTTTTGTCATTCGTGGGAGACTTGTTGTCCATTTTCACTTTTTCTTTCGAGAAGCGTTCAACGACTGAAGGCTTGGCTACATCGCTGAAGCGGCCGCTTTGAATGATGGGTTTGTGGCGGGAAATCAGTCGCCTCATTGCTTTGCCGCGGCACTGTTAACTCCGACTCCTATTCCTAGTATTTTTGATTTCGCAAACATGCGTCAAGCTTCCAGCTCGTTAAATCACGGCAGTGGTGGCAACTTCTATTCAGCGTCATTAACTCCGACCTGTTCGAGCGGTTCGGGTTCGAGAGCAAGTTCTGTCGGCAACCGATTGAATCGATCGTCTTCAAGTTCAGGCCGGTCTAGCGACTCTACTCCACTGTCCTCGCGAGAAAATCGAGAGACGATGCAGCAGGTAATCTCTGGTCTTACAGCCTGCCAAAGAACGATAGAAGAACTTCTACAGTCTGTGAAAAGTTCAAACGAGCGGATCGAACAGTTGACGGACAAAGTCAATGCCCTTGACGACAAGGTGATGGCATTATCAACTAGCGATTTGGAAGAAGCTGATCGGTGCAGCAGTGGACATGCAAAAAAGAGGAAGAGACCTAAATCATCTCTTGTCGTTCAAGTAAGTATACTTCTTATCTTTAACTGCGAAACGTTGGATACCGGTGTTGCCAGTCACGATGCGCACAATGAATCTCATCGGCTACAACGGAGATTTTGTTCCAACTTCGAATTTAAAGGTTTACCTCTAATTACTAAACATAGCTGATCGCACGCAGTATCGATAGAATCAGAAATGATTTCATTTTTAAAGCTTCGACGCTAAATTTGTCAGAATAACAGTCTTTATAGCATGCTTTAGGTCTCAAAAAGTCAGTTACAAATTCAAATCTGTGATCTTTCGGCGTATTTACCAAGGTGAGAAATTTTGTTGCGATTCAAAAAGGAGCCGACACTTTTGTCATGGCACAACCTAAAGCCTGGTTTTCATATGACCGCAAGTGAACGCAAGCTATCGCAAAGAGGGTTATTTTACATTTAATCGCAAACGATAGCAAAGCAAAGTTTTATCGCACATTTCAGTCAAAGGAAATTGTCAAAAGTACCAACTGTTTGTGGGCAATGAGATTGTAAAATCCTCAATGAACAGAATATTGATCCAGATGGTAGAATTTTCGTTCGCTGCAATATCTTTAGTACGTACGCAGTTCTGATATTACAGAATTTTGCTTTCAGATCTGCCGCAGATAACTTGAATTTCTAGTAGTGTATGTACCGTACTGTTAGGATTGGCTGGAGTGTAAAGTGCTCTATCCCCAGTGTCGTAGCAACTGATCGTAGACGAACACAAACCTGTGTAAGATCTGCGATCCGCGATTGTCTGCGATCGTTTGGAAACCAGGTTTAACTGAATCCCCGTTTACAAAACGTAGTTTACAAAGCCAAAGTTAATACATATCAGGGGCACCCAACGGATCGTTTCGGTAAATTATCTGTTCGGAAGGCCCTTAATCCCCTACAATTTTAGACTGCAAGCAGTCCCTTTCTGGATAGTCGACAGGTCGCGCGAAATAGCCCAGCGCGAAAAAAAAACTGGAGCATACGAGCGGAAGGGGGCTTGCGCTATGAGTACACCATCTCGACTAACCAGAAAGGGACTGCTTGCAGTCTACTACAATTTTCGAAAGGGAATTTTCACTTCGAACTTTCGTGATATGGGAAATTTAAGGCCTAGTGTTTTCGGATTGATAAAAATGTCGCTTCCGGTTCCGAAAAAAGGTCAGCTAAGATTTTCGGAAAGGAAATAAGACCTACGGTTTTCGGGAAATGGACAAAGATGCCCTAGTAATTTCGAAAAGACTCAAGCTCTCCTAGAACGACCGAACAGATAAAAAATATTATAGCGCGACCCGAAATGAACCTACAGAGCTTTAAAGGCACTCCAGATAGACTAAAATTTCGTTTCAAAGGATTTGAGAGAAAACTTTCGTTGGGTGCCCCTGACATATAGCGAGAGTAACCATAAAAGTCACTCTTCTATGGAAATTTTTCTTGAGTTTAAAATATTTTTCTCAGTTTCACAACTTGGGCTAGATTGCAGAATACCCGTCCCACCAAATGCTCCCGCAGTCCCGCAGTCGTGTTCTTTAATGCTGCTCCCCGCGCAGTCGTCGCGCTACACATGAATATACTTCGTTCTTTAATCCATGAACCGAAACAAGCACTCTACACATGAGTATAACTCGTTCTTTAATCCATGAACCGAGACAAGGAAATCCATTAGCCGAAACTTAGATTTAAGTACCCATCGACTTTGGGACTGCGGGACTGCGAGAGCGCTCGTTTTACTCACTTCATTTAAATATTCACCGACTCTGGGACTGCGGGACTGCGAGAGCGCTCGTTTTACTCACTTCATTTAAATATTCACCGACTCTGGGACTGCGGGACTGTTTACTCACCTCATTTAAATATTCATCGACTCTGGGACTGCGGGGCTGTTTATTCACTTCATTTAAATATTCATCGCTCAGGGACTGCGGGAGCGCTCGTTTTTCAAGTAAGATATTTAGTGGGCCGGGTATTCTGCAATCGCTCCACAACTTGTATTTGGGTCTGCTTTTAGGAGGAAGTTCACAAGCTGCACAACAGCAGTGATACCGCCAAGCAGTACAGAGGAAGGGAAGTGTGAGTATTTTGTTAAATTAGAATCATCGTTATTTGGCAGGTAATTTTTAAAGACGCTTTTGTATTTAAAACAATCAATTGAAGCAAGTGACACACTCGCACACCAACCCATGGCCTGGCCACTACCTTACGCATTTTAAACGTTTATAGCGCAACATAAGCTTCTCGGCTACACATGAAGTGTCGCGCGTTATCGCCTACTCAATGATTCCTTGTTAGTTTCCGGCTACTCATCGATTCTTGTGCATTGTCGGCTTCTTATCGAGTTTTAGACGTTCTCGGCTACCGGCATTAATTCTTGTGTATTCTCGCTTACTAGAGCGGTCAATTGAGCAATAAAAGTGAAATGCGTATGCTTTGGTTTTACATTGTTGCGCTCTCTAATTGACCAGAGAAACTCGCGCCACTTTCTCAACCAGTGGGAAGCAAAACCAAAACTAATCGCGACTTGCGACCGCGCATTTTCCCGCGCTTAAGTGTAATTGCTTCCAATTAAGATTGGCGTGGGTAATTTTTCGGTTTGTTGTGATTGGCTAGAGCAATTGCTTGGATTTTGGTTTTACGACAATCAATTGAAAACCGCTATAATCAACCCTCGTGCGTTGTCGGTTAATTTAATGTCATTTGGCCCAGCGTTATTGTTCTTTGATCAGCAATTTTAGAAATGCTAACTAAATAACCTGCACAGTCAGAGCAATCCAAAGCAATCCTCCAATAACATGACGACTTGAATTACACACTCTGAATATGCAGCTCTAACAGGCGCTACTGGAAATGTGGCTAAAATAAAAAAATAAAATAAAACAAATACAGGGGAAGAGTAAGAAAAAAATGTTCTTTTCGAACGTCTCTCCTAAACGAAAATTTTAAACACTGTTTTTCTTCGTGCTGAAATGCTTGGTACGCCAGCTACTTTATTGCACTAAAATAATCTAATACCTTTTTTTATATTTATTTTAGGGTCAGCAGTGCTCACAACAAAAAAGTAACTGCACTTATTGTGGAAGAGCTCTGTCGCCAGTCAGGGCGAGGATTTACCCGAGCTGTTGTTGAAAGTAGGTAACAGTGCAACATATCACAAGTCTGCAAAGCTGAATCATCGGCATTGTAAACTCGCAAAAGATGTCTCCTACTTGGACTAATAAATTCCTTGATTCTTTACAGAAACAGCCAAAAAGTACCACGAGCACCTCCGCAGAACTGCTTTGGGAAAAATTACAGATGACATTAAAAAGAGGAAAAGAATAAACCTAAGAAAAGAGAGGGTAAGTGATATTTTTATATCTGTCCGCGCAAAAGAAATCTACAAAGTTCATGATTCAATAGACCTTGGCAAACATAACAGAAATTACAGTGGTTTTAAGCAAATCCGTTGTCAAAAAATGCGTGAAACGCTCGTTTCTCAGCAAAATGTTTTATTGCTAATTAATGGTACTAGGCAAAAGTTTCCTCTGACAAAATTTAAGGGAATTATCTCTGCCACAAAATGTTATCTGGCTTTTTCCCGGGAATTTTTCAGCCCGCGGCAAAGAATTACAGATGAATGTATGGAAAATTCAAAAACCCAGAGAACGTTTTCTGGCAGAGCCAATTCCCTCAAATTTTGTCAGTGGAAACCTTTGCCTAGTACCATTAATTAGCAATATAACTTTTTGCTGAGAAACAAGCTTCACGCACTTTTTTGACAACGGATTCGCATACGCCGAAGACTCAGTGTAATTTCTGTTATGTTTGCCTACCCGCCAAGATGGCTTCCAAACTGAACCGTGACAATGTCTATCTCCTATTAAAGTAACGATTACTCTTTCATAGTAGAGCAAGGGCTGTGATTTTCCAAAACATTCCATTTCTTTATTGTTCTTTTGAAGTGCGTTGTGTTTGACAAGCTTTCCTTTTGTCGGTGAAAGATATAAATAGTCCATTTTTACGACATATACCTCCATTCGTCCAAAATGCTTACCTTCTAACTCCCCCTATAACTAACTCATCTTAGTTAAACCGTACCAAGGACAATCTTTCCTTTCTTGCTATAGAAATACGAAAGGAGAAAGAGCCAGGTCAAGGATGAAAAGGAGGCCCACGCCTTTTCAAAACTTACAAAAGAGCATATGTCAACGGACGAGGATGCCAGCAGCAATGATGGTGAAGAGGGCTGGATTTCAAGGCCGCCTGGTTACCGCAGCCAATTGCTCACTACCTTTCTAAACAAGTAAGTAATGCTTATTAATAAAAAAAAAATACAATAAAAAGGGAAAAAATCCTGTTTCAACTGAATCTAAATCTTCTCTAATATATTTGTTTTTGGAGGCCAGGGTAAAAGCTCTATTATAGCCCCTCCTCATTTACGGAGGGGGGGGGGGGGGGCTTATTAGAGAGGAGGGCTTAATAGAGGTGGGGAGGTGGCTTATTTCAAATCTTGAACACACCATTTCCGTCTTAAAATAGTTTTTATACAAGATTCAAACAAAAACGGTACAACTTCAATATTCAATAAAGAGGAGCAAAACGCCAGTTGCGTCTGAGTTTTATATTTGTTGAAAAACAAACCAACTGGGTCGCATGAAATGGATTTCGTGAGAGGGAATAAGAGGGACTTATTAAAAAATCTCATATTTCAAGAAAGGTGGTGGGGGAGGACTGGCTTGTTACTAAGACGGACTTCCAAACAGGGGCTTATCAGAGAAGGGGGTTAATAGAGACCGGGGGATTAATAGAGCTTTCACAGTACTTTTGTTATCGATGTTGTTGAAAGACTTGTATTAAATTAATGTCTTTTTCTTTTCTTAGACTTGATAAGAGAAGCCAAAAATCGGAGAACTCCGTAAACAAGAGATGGAAACGAACCAACGCAAGACAAGGGGAGACATCCGAAAAAGAACCGCCAATCAGTACGCCCAAGTGGGCAATTTCTGACGAGTGGAAGGCCCTCCTTGAGCAAAGAGAGGAGGTGGAGGCAGAGGGGTATGTTAATTGTTTCATGGACTTAACTACTAGAAAAAAAATAGGCCGGAACACTCTTTTTCTGTGCAACGTTCTTCGAAAACTAGAAATGGCACGATTTATTTATCAATTATGACTTTTATTAGAAATAAATTAAACAAACAATGCACAAAACAAAAAAGAAATATAAGTCGAATTAAATTTGCTCTGTAGTTAACAATTTCAAGTTTATTATGTTTCAATGAGTTAACCAATGTCAACTTTCATTGACAGAAACAACGAGGACAATGAGGATTCCGAAGAGGAGGTGAATGATCACGAAACAGAAGAAAGTTCCGAAGAAGACAATGCATGGGAAGAAATAGAAGTTTAAGCTAGTTTAGTATGTTTTAATAGCAACAGTCTGTTTGTAAAAAAATGACATGTAGGTTTCTTTTTTTTATCAGGTTTTATAATGCGATTTTGAAAAATGGTAAATTTAGACTTGATTTTTCCTTAGATTTTTGTGTTTCTTGGCGTTTCGTTACAGAACGTTTTTGATGAGAGGTGCTGTAAGATGTAAATAAAACTATTTTCTTCATAAAGACTTGCTTCTATTCATCATTTAAGCGTTTAATTCATGGGGTCTATTCCTTTCGTAACATCTTTTGTCCCGCTCTTTAGTTTCCAAAATTTCGTTTATATTCCAGGTTGTAGTGGGGGAAATGGTAATATAATAATGCCAAAACTACATTTCAGAATAAAAAGTAGCGTCCTGAATGAAAGGGATCTAAACTAAAGGATAACAGCCGTATACTCAGTAGGCCCTCCCTCAGTATACATTATTCTTCACGAAGTATTCGATATATATATACTGATATGAGCCCTGAACTATAAGGAATCTACCAAAAAGTACTAGAACCCGTATACATACCTGCTATACAACACCAGTATACCTATGACTCACACAGTATACATGATGTATACTGATATGAACCATGAAAAATAAGGAATCCACAAAAGAGTATTAGAACCCGTATACATACCTGCTATACAACACCAGTATACCTTATGACTCACACAGTATACATGATGTATACTGACCTGTATACTGAAATCTAAGGAATTATGCCACAGATGTATACGGTCCTGTTATTTTCTTGGCATACCCTGACGTATACTGGTCATTATACGAACCTTACACATCCTTATATTTGCCGTATACCACTATGTATACTGACTGTATACGCCCCAAGTAAGGGTCCGTATACAGAGGATTTTACGCAGTGATATATTTCTGCCGGCGAATTACCAGACGTACTTGTTTAACGTTTGCTGGCTTGTTATTAAGTGACGCCCGATCCCACGATTGGGTTATTCTACGTAATTGCATTGCGAGAATATCTATAAGCAGGTAGGTTTTATGTTGTTTATTTTTGTAGTTCGGATTCTATCCTACATTGCAACTTGCAAGGTGGCCATGACAAAACCAACGAGAATAAATCATAGCGTATTTTAGTTTATGCCTTTCCTTATGTTCATTTACTTAAGGCATTTGCTTAAAGGAGCACTTCCACGGCTGAATCACTGAACCATTATTTTAACGTTTCCGTCGATTGGAAGCAAATTTGTTTTTTGGCCGTTCAAAGTGACAGTAAAATTAAAAAAAGAGATAACACTGCTCCTTTGACATGATGATACGAAGAGGCGTCCAGCTGAGCAAGGAACCCAATTTGATTCCCGCTTAAGATTACCCTTAACCTTTAGAGGTGTCTCGCGTCCAAGCGATGTAGCGCGTCCGGTTTAAACTGTAGATACTTGAACCCTTATATCAAATTAAAGCTTATAGAGCTGGCTATCATACTATACCAAGAGTTTTGAAATTAAGTGAATTGTCGAATTTTTCACGACCTCTAAATGTGAGCGTCCGAATCACCTTTTGAAAGCTACAAGTCAAAGCGAATTTTATTTTTTGCTAATTTAATTTGCTCCTCATTTTCCGGATCCAAAGCGCTAAAAAAAAACGTGTCTGCGTTTTGCCATATTCAATCGCAGTGAAAAGCTACAGAACATTTTCATAATAGGATAAAAAAAATGCGGAGTGATCGTACAAAATTCGCTCTCGGAGAAAAAATATTTCGAAAGAAAAAATTCGTAGACATGTTTTTGTTGTTTATATGTTAACCTAGCTACTGTCCAAATTTGAAGGCAAACGAACAAATTTCCTTTGAGTTTTAGCTCTTTAAAATGTCTTTTCCAAGTAAAAAAAATTGATTTGAGAAAACAGTGCTAAAAATTCGGCAATTCATTATATTTCAAAATTTTTGGTAAATTTTGATAGCCAGCTCTTCAAGCTTTAATTTGATAGATGGGTTTAGGTATCTACAGTTTAAACTGGACGCGCTACATCGTCGCTACATCGCTTGGACGAGAGACACCTCTGAAGGTATAAGGTAACCTTAATCTGATGAGATGTAATAATAAGAGCCACATACCAGATAACAACATTCAACATTTGTCCAATATATGTTCGACAAAAGTTGAACTGATGTTGGCAAAAGTTCAATGGAGTGTCCAAGCGGTTTCAACACCATTCAACACTTTCAAGAACAAAAGAGTGTTGAATCGATGTTTAAACCAATTTAAATTTAATCCAACATACTTTCAACAAGATTGCAACATTTTTACGCTTTCAACAATGTTGAACTACCTGTTCAAACGCCCCCGACATTTGATTCAACAACTGTGTTGAACGCATGTTGAAGCAAATGCTAAAACCGTTTAAACGGGCCTTAAGCGAACCCTTACTTGAAAGGAACAACAACAGGTGGATTTATTAGACTTATTACAAATTACACTCTTGACACTCTTACTGGAAGTATCACGCAAATTTTCCTGTCATTTCAAAAGCCAAAAATGTTTGTCTGTCAGCAGAAGCAACGACATCATTGTCAAGTTTGTTACAAATTATCACCCCCAGTGCAATGAAACGGTCGATTAGTGCCTCTCGCCAGAGACAGAGAAGGCCGGTATGAATTGAAACTTGAAAAAATATTAGGCTAATGTTTTTCGAGTTCTCGCATTTTTGTTTCCGAAATGCGCTAGAACAGATCACGAGTTGTTCCTTTCAAGAATTGAGTTGATTTCCTTCCTCTCGTCATTCTACAAATATTTGGCAGCTGATTGAAGGTTGAGAGAAGAGATACAGCTTCATATTTGATTAGAAAACTGATAAACAAGGAAAAAGGAAAAAAAAGACAAAAGACAAACAACCCGAGCAAAAATCAATATATATATATACGCCCATGAACTATCTAAGGCCTGCAATGCCTCTTATCTTGCTTGGGTTCTTCTTTTCTTGCCTGCATGAAGCTTGAAGCTTTAATTAAAAGTGTTGCATTTTCGTTATAACCAAGCGGTAGTAAACACGTTATACTTTCGCTTGCTTAACTTTTCCTGTAGACTTGACTTTATTTTTATTTTTTCAATGAAATTTAATACTTCCCTCTATCACTTTGTTATTTTTTTTCCACAGCTATAAAGTGTACTTCTCTCCCCGCTCCCTCTAATGGCCTTAAAACTGGTTGCTCCGATCCGCTATCCGAGCGCTATGGTACGGTTTGCAGTTTTTCTTGCGATGTCGGCTACAATCTAACTGGTTCGCCAGAGCGGCAGTGCCAGGAAAACGGGAGTTGGAGTGGAGTTACATCATCTTGTCATGGTTAGAATAACACCATATCCACAAAATGCAATCAAACTAACAAAGAAACAAAACAAGGCAACACGCTCGCGAAAATTTTAGATGTACTTGTCCAGAGAGCAGACGGCGTGTAAATTCCAGATTCACCGTTACGTTTAGGCAAGTAAAATTGAACGACAATTTGGAGCCTGATCATTTTGAACTTGAAAATGGTATCACGACGACTCCGAAACGTCTTTTGATTTCATCGTTGATTTTTACTTGCTTATGTATTGCCAAACCTTCTTTTATATTCCAATTTTTTTATGTATTTTGTTTGGAAATTTAGTGGGAGCGGGAGAATAATAGGCCATTTCCGAGTTGCTGTGAACCTCACTATGAAAGCGAGGCTAAGTGCAAAACTTTTCATATGAAAATTAATTTTGGTTGCATATGAATGAAAACTTATTTTCATAACAAAAACTTTGCACTTAGCCTCGCTTTCATAATGAGGTTCAAAGCAACTCGGAAATGGTCTATTGTTAGGATTCAGTTTTGAATATTTTATCAGTTGGGTAGTTAGCCAGCAATTAAGTTACGTATTCTAACTGAATTATTTAAAATTGTTCAGTTGAAAACCAAAAAGTTTCTAACAATGTTCATCAGGTGCTTTTGAGTTGGAAGATTTCGTTTTTCGTGGGTGGAATCCCCATTACCAACGGGCCATCCAAAAATGTCTTTGGACACAGCAACATTAGCAAAATGCTGCCAGGCGCTAACTAGTATATACAAGTCCGCCGGTCAAATATCCCCAAGCAACCGTTTGAGAGACCCCCACCCCCCACCCCAGTCCTCCCAAAGACAGTTGCTATATGTTTCCTTCGCTTCTATGTTACTTATTTGATACTTAACAATGTATTAACCTTTTGTTTTTTGAAGTAATCAAATGCAGTGCTCTTGCCCCTCCTGCTACTGTTTCTATATCGCCACCTTCATGTCTATCAGCGAGCACTTATGGGGAGAAGTGCAAGTTTTCCTGTCCAAAGCCTGGTTACGTTCTAAGAGGAACTCCTTCTAGGGTGTGTAAAAGTGACGGAAAGTGGACTGGAACTGATGATACATTCTGCAGAGGTAGTGTTCCCCCATTAGCATAATTAAAGCTATTCCTCATGTTGAGAATTGCCCAGAACGACTTCTATTATTTTGTTGTTGTTGTCAGGAAATGGGTGGTCTTTAGCTAGCCACTGAGTTTAAGGCCATTTGATAAAATCTTATCGTTGAGCCTCAAAGGAGACTTTTGTCCACCATATTGTTGCTATGGGAAATTTCTAACCATACTGTTGCTATGGGAAGTCACTTACCATCACATGTTGAAAACATTGGCTCTCGTAGGAATCTTTATAGAAATGTTTCCAATTATGTTTCGATTCACGGCTGCATTTAACTGGTCCTGCGCCCACAAAAAAAAACCCTTAGAATAATGTCAATAGTTCCAGTAGTAAACAACTGTCAAGTTGCGAAACGTGGCTTACTGATTTCTTTAAATTCGTAGTACAGAAGTTATGACGTAATCAGTGCATCAATGTATACATTGCACACTGTGGGATTTCTATTTTTTATTCATTTTTTAGCATTTAATCACTTGGTGATATATAGTGGTAATAGGAATGAGTGGAGTCCAATTCGGTCTATAACCATACGAGTGATTAACCAAATCGGACGACCGCGCAGCTGGAGTCCGATTTGTTTAATCACGAGTCCTGTTACCAATTAATCATAACTCTAACAAAATTGGAGGAAAAAGCCAAAAGTTTAACTTTTTGGTGAATAAATTAGAGGACAATTGTTGATTAAGTTTCGAGATCGATTTAATATTACAGCGCGCCCAAATGATACGTACTGTCCAATTAAACAACGCATGACGCGTACGCTGTCCTATTAATGCTCAAATCATGGCTACTGATAGCCAATCAGATTCGAGAATCTTGTTTTAGTTATTATTTAGAGTTAGATTTTAAGTAATTTTTAAGTATGAAATAATTTAAAAAGCTGTGTAGTTCCTCTGAGGCCACATAGGTTACGCTGTGTGCCCCATGTGGTTTATTATTAGCATTTTTACGTTTTTCACTGCATAATAATAATAAATTAAATTAGCCCCTCTAAGGGCTTTAATTAGGCAATATTAAAATATAAAACAGAAATCAATTGCCAACCACTAATTTAACAAATCTGGACGTTTTTAGATTACATGGCCCCTTCTTTCAACACCACATGTCCCACGCATATGGTATTTTATGTACCCAAATGTTCGTCCACTGGGCTAGTCTCATGGAGTGAGCCAATAGCGACTGACAACTCTGGTCATGTGAACATCAGCCTGCCAGCTATACGGCCTCCAGCCAAACTGAGTATTGGTCTGTATACTATTCACTATTCAGCAGCAGATGACGAGGGAAATACAGAAAACTGCAGCTTTGTTGTACAAGTGGCAAGTAAGGGCCTTTTTCTTATTAGCTTAGTATGTATTATTTAATTTTCTTAAAAGAAAATGCTATCTTAGACCCATGCAAATCCCTTACGATTTGATACCTTTATTCTTTGATACCTTTATTCTAATTAGCCCAACTAACATGTTGCACTAAACTTTGAAGACCAAAGTTGGCTTCACTGACTTAAAATATGCTCTTTTCTATCATACTTGTTATGAAATACTTGAAGTTGCTGTGAAAAGTATTACTTCTATGTGTATAAATATTTAAAATCAAAGGCTCCTGTGAGCCAACTCGTGAATGCAGAAGTAAACAGTGGTAAAGAAATAAAAAACGCGCCGAGTGCATTGTTGAGATATATAAGCACGCGGAAATTTTTAAGAACACGAGAGAAGTGCAGAGAGGCACGAGCCGTAGCCGAGTGCCTCTCTGCACTTCTCGAGTGTTCTTAAAAATTCCCAAGTGCTTATATAACTCAACAATGCACGAGGAACAAGTTTTTTATTAAAATTCCCAAGTGCTTATATAACTCAACAATGCACGAGGAACAAGTTTTTTATTTCTTTTATAAAATATAAACAATCGCAACTCCTCAGACAAGTGCGAATTTTAATGAATCGACATCAAGTTTCTCCTTACGCGAGATAACGCGTAATTTAATAGCGCGCGCTCTTGCCGATCACGACACGATCACGACAGGGCACGCGACAGCGCGCGCAATCAAGTAAAAAGTCAAACTGTTTTAGTTTTTCGTCTCGTCGTAAGCAAGTTCAAGAAGTTAACTACAAGTCAAGTTTAAGTTTTAAGGTGTTGAGAGACAAGTTTAAGTTAATTAAAAGTCTGGAAACATCAGTACAAGAGACTGTTCTTTGCGAATCGCTGGAGTGACAGCGCATTCTGTCTCTGAATTTCTCAGATTTTTCACAGGCAAAAAAATCTGACGTGTGCTCCGTGCATATGTACAATTATAATGCACGCACCATACGTATGCTTCGTGCATTGTGGAGTTATACAGAACTCGGTTTGACCAATCACAGTGCTTGCTTGACCCTGGCTATTTTATAACAAAGCATAAAACATGGACTCGAAATATAAGCCATGAACTCTTAATAAGGGGCCTCACGGGCATTTTATTCCGCATAGTAAGCGCACTATTCCACTAGACAACATGTCCAGGACTTAAGGAGAGATTAATTTTTGCATTTATAAGTTTTTGAGGGTGTCGAACTATCTCGCAACCGTGGCGCTACGATTTTAACGGTCAAATCACTTCGGACCGCCAAAAAAGAATACGCGAATGAGCGCTAGCAGGGAACACCGTCAGACGTTTCTCCTTCGTATTTTCTCCTTCCATTTTGCACGAAATCCCTTTTGACTTGGACGACAAACTCGGCCTTGAGCGGCTTTCAACGCGGCACTTTCAGTCACCAAAATAAAAGTTGCCCCTTAGTTTCGGTAAATGGAATAGGTGTTAGCAGACAACACACCCACGAGCTGTTTTCTTTTAAGAATAAGTTATTCGTTGAGTTGATATTAAGCCATTGCAGTGCAATTTACAGGAAACACATTTCACACGCTGCAACATTGCGAAGGAATCCCATTTTCCTACGATGGGAGCACATGCAAGTTTTCTCGCAACCAGTCTTGCAACGGTGTTGCGTTACAAGTTGCCTGAAAAAATTCCCACGTCACAGCACCCGGAGACTTGCGCACGACCACACTCGTGGCACAGCGTGCTATCACATGCACACTTCGTGTACCCATAACATACCCTGAACAAAGGAGTCAAACGTTGCTAGTAAATTTGATTTGGGTTTTCCTTAGAAAATTTCATAACGTTAACTTAGAAAGTTATCCTCTTGCTGCAATGCACGTTAATTTCCAAAGTTAACAAATCTTGAAAGATAACCTGAGTACTAATGATATCCCAAAAATTACACATCTCCAGGAACGACCTGCCCAGTCCCCCAGCCTCCCACCCATGGTTACATAGCCTCTCTTTCTTGTGGATGGTCATTTGGGTCCCAGGCGTTTCTCTCCTGTAATCAGGGATATCGGCTGGTTGGGGCACGTGTGCTGTCCTGTGAAGAAGATGGTAAATGGTCAGACAACGCAGTAACGTGCGAAGGTGAGCCAGGAAAAACCAGCAACTACATGCCTAAAAATAAATAAATAACCGAGTTAGACGAAACAAACAACAAATAAGGACATCAATTATAATTAAAGAGGCCAAAACATACAACGCCGTTGCGAAAACTCTTTAAACTTGAAAACGAAGTGTTAATGCCTTGTTAAGAACGTAACGGATTTTTGCTGATTTTTCTTACTAATTATGCTACTTTAAATCAGTTTTTAACCTCAAAATAGGCCCGTAGTGCGTGACTATCAGGCTTTCTGTAAGGTTTCAATCGGGCGGTAACGACCAAAGCGCGTTACTTGGGCTCGTTTGTATAAAATGTCCACCTTAGTACTCACTTAAGTAGACTACTTAAGTTCTGGTTACGGCTGGTACTTTTTTAAATGTGTTGCATAAAGTACAAGTATCGTTCTCGCAAGTGGACAACTTACGGGTCCACTTGCACGTACACTTGTGTGAATTCTTGAAGTGAAACCGTCAATCTGTTCAAAGCGCTCCGTCACGTTTCCACAGTGGCCATGCAGGTCAAGAGAGGATGAAGGTACATCCTCTCTTGTGCATGTCTAATACAAAAATGTGAGTTATGTTCAGTCTTTATTGTGTGTTAAAAAAAAAAACAGGACAGAAAAGTATGACACAAGAATGCATTTATATTTGAATATTAACCATTTTTCTAACGTGATTTTACTTAAAATCATCGTTAGTTAATTCTCAGGAAATTGATGTCATTCACGAATTTGATTTGGTTCTTCTCTACGAAGTCGTCAAAGCCAATTTTAAAAGGGCACCTTTCCTCTAAGAAATCACGCAATGAAATGGAACTTGTAGAATTTGATAAATAAAGTTTGATGCACGACTGATACCTGAAACGACTTTTAAGAAATTAAAAAATGCAACCTTAATCAACTATAATTTCATAATTTTGTATTTTTGTAGCGTAAAAATAAAGAAGAAGAAGTGTTTAAAAAAAATTGCTTTCGCCAAGAGATATACTTTCTGTGATGGTGAAAGCAAGAGGGAAATCTTGCCAATGCGACCAGTCCTTTATACTAGCGGACAAATTAGGCTCTCCCACATGATTGGCTGTTATGTCACATGACAGACCACCATCGGATTAACAAATATGTGCCTAGACTACAATTGGTCAATGTGTCGACATAAATAACATCATGCCTTGACTTGATGTTTGGTTATTCGTAAACTCATCGCGCCAAGAAGCAAATTGCAAAATTACTGAAAAGAATATTAATACTAACAAGTGACAGTAACTGTATCCTGCTTGCAAACACTTAAATATGAAATCAGTGCAAACCATTTTTCGAAATTTTTCGACCAGGGAACTTAAAAGTAATAATGCTTCTCTTTCCTTTTCAGTTATCACTTGCCCAGTCATCGCCGCGCCATCTCAGGGAATGGTATCTCCTGTCGAATGCGAGAAATCGCTTGGCTTAAATTATAAAACAGAATGCTATTTTGCTTGTAACCTGACAAACGGCTATCAGCTGGAAGGTCCGAAAAGTATTTCTTGCCTTGAAAATGGTTCTTGGAGTGCAGACGTCAGAGAAGTGATCTGCAAAGGTATAACAGATGCCGGACGTCAAAGATTCAATAAGTCGTTCTATTAGTATCAATCGATATATCCCTCCTGAAATATATCACTTAGAAGGGTATAACTCTTATCCACAGCTGAGAAATTTTTAGAACCCGAAGACCAAATCAGAGTTTACTTACTTATATGGATGTAAAAAAAATACGCCCGTGTTGCGAGTGGTGTGTAGCAAAAAGAGTCTCTCGATGTGTGATGTCGATGCAAAACTGAAGCAAATTTATGAGATATTTTTGGGAAGCCAGATTTGATCAGAAGAAAACTTTATGACAGAGAGGCAAAAGTCGATAACACTTAACTGATGGAAGTGCATAGATAGGACAAAGCAAGCGATCTTCAATACATTTCACGGGTTTCTTTCCCTGATCAGTTATTGCAAGAACTCTCACCTATAACGAGCAATGAAAAAACGAGGACACGAAAAGGCAGGGGAAACGAGTGCAGAAGGCAAAGAACATCAAGACAGATACAGACGAACCTGTATTAAGCGGTCACCCTCGGGGAATGGCTAAGTGACCGCTTAATACGGGTTACACAGAATACATGTCAAACACAACAAAAACATGTTATGTAACATTTGATTAAGAATGATTTATTATTCAGTAAGTGACACAGGCATACTCGGAAAAAAATCCGAGTGCTCCTATCAGGAGTCGAACCTAAGACCTTCCAATTACTTGTTCGGGTGCTCTAACACTGAGCTACAGGAGACTCGTGGGAGCTAAAGCCATTAAACTAGGTTCATGGGACAAACATCCTGCATAGTGCTAGGATTGGAATGTCATGTATGGCATATGTGCAATGGAATAAATGTGATGGAATATGTTAAGCCTAGTGAATAAATGAGAATGAATTCCGAGTATGACTGTGTCACTGAATAAGTAAGTAATCGAAAGGTCTTAGGTTTGACTCCTGATAGGAGCACTCGGAATTTTTTTTTTTTTTTCGAGTATGCCTGTGTCATTTACTGAATAATAAATCATTCTCATTTATTCACCAGGCTAAACATATTCCATCACATTTGTTGGCTTCACACTACAAGCTAAGTTAGTTTCAAGTACGCACTTGATTCAAGTGCACTTGAAAATCTCAAGTCGCACTTTAGAAAACTTGGCTTCACACCTGGCGACAAAGTATACACTTGAAGTAAAAGCTGTCAATCATCTTTCGCCGTTAAAATCAGAAATGCGATTGCTCGCCGGGAAATCCTGGAGCCTTTGCAACGGAAAAACATTTTATGTTGTTTACTCTTTATTTTGTCTTTAATTTTAAGTCAGAGAGTTTTAACATTACAGGAAATGCATAGGTACTTCATTGTTTACGAGAACTTGGCGATAAAACAAAAGAACAGGCGACATCTTCTGAACTGAAAGTCGATGGTTCAGGCTGTCTCTAAAGATGAAATTCAAATAAGATCGTAAGTTTAACTATTTGTATCGGCTTTTCCTTCTTTTTTGTGTTTACTTACATAAAAGACTGTCCCATGGACTCCTCAAACTGCGAGGCGTATCTCCAGCCATCCATTTTGATTTTTTTGGATTAATTTTAGTTCACGGCAAAATGTTTATCTGTCCTGGCACCGCAGCAAGTGGCTTTCAGTTGGTTTCCGTTTTCCTATTGGTCAAGTACGTTCTCAAGTGTGGTGTTGGCCATACTTGGCGGTGTACTTCGGCTTCTTTGAACTACGAACGTTTCCATGGTCACTAAGTAAAGTTCAAGTTGATAGCTTTTACCCCTTCACACTCAAAGTAGGTTTCAAGTGCACTTAGATTATACTTACAAGCTCTGGTGTGAAGCCGCATATTTATTCCAACATTTGATTACTTGTGCCACGGTTTCAGTTTCTGTGCTCACGTAAAAAATCACTCGGTTAGGAAACTGCAGCGATATAATGATATTACAAAGGAGAACATGGTATAGAAACGGGCTAATGAAACATTAGCGCCAAGATCCTACAGTCAATATTGTAGGTCGCTAGAAATTTAATGCTTGGCACGCTATTTGTTACCGCATTTGAATGCTTTTCTTTAACAAAGTGACCGTTTACAACAGGTCAAGACAATAGAAGCAGCTCGTTGGGACTTGTTAAAGAATGACCGCGACCGCTTAATAGAGGTGACCGTTTAATAGCAGTAACTAAGGGACGTAATTTTCGGGACTTTGAGAACTGACCGCTTAATAGAGGGTAAAAAGGTTAAAAAGGCTGAGCTTTTCGTCGTCTTCTCTTTCTTTATTTTTTATTTATTTATTTGGTTTTTACTCTGTAAACCTCGCCATTCAAAGAAATGGAATCTTCAATGACTTTTCTATTTGGCATATAAAAACAAAGCTGAGCAATTTTGCAAGGCTCTCTACTTCTTGCTTTGAGCGCGAGGCGGTTCGGCCGCATTATAAATAAAGGACTTAAAATTTCCATGATTTTTATTGGTCGTGTAATAATCCCTGGCTTTGTTTTGGTCATAAGCTTGAATTTAGAAGTTATAAGGTAATATGCTTCTGATTCCTTTGATAAAATTATTTTACTGTTCTCACGTTATTTGTAAAAGTTGTTGTCTTCTCAACAGACATTCAACCTCCCAGCATTCAGTGCCCAGCTAGCCTGGAAGTTCTAACAGAAAAAGATAAATCATACGCAATAGTGATGTGGCAGCTTCCAGTCCCCACCGACAACTCCAATGAGCAATTAAACCTCACCGGTTTACGTCCACCTCAGCAGTTGCAAGTTGGTCACACCAAAATCGTTTATCATGTTGAAGACTCAGCGGGGCTGAACAAGAGCTGTGTATTCTCCGTTGAAGTGAAAGGTACCGCTATTGATAAAGCTAAACAGTAGAATCTACTAGAATATATTGCGATATGAGTACCTGGTGAATAGAACAAAGCAGAATGGGATAGGATAGGACAGGAAGGCTTAGGATATGACTGGATGGGACGGGATGGAATAGCATAAGATGGGATAGGATAGGATAGCCTGAAAGCATGATGTGATGGAATGGAATGGAGTAGTGTGGCATTCGTTAGATTATGAGATTTTACCATCAGACAACTGAAACAATTAGGCAAACCATAGAAGGTAAGGGGAACGAAAACACGAACAAAAGAGAGGAACAGAGTGGAGTAGCATATAAGAGTGACATGCGATGAAATAAACTGGCACAAAGGAAATATGACTGAATCATTACTACAAGAACTCGTTGTTTATTTCTTAAACAGACGTTGAGCCACCCAAAGTTGATCCCTGTCCAGCTGATATCAGGATCATTTCCCCAGCGCAATGGCATAAGCTGATATTACCCGCAGTTAAAATTACGGATAACGTGGGAGTTCATCTTTTCAAGACCAATGTTGTTAACGGAAGCGAAGTCACATGGGGAGAATATAACATCACTTACACTGCATCGGATCAGGCGGGAAATACAGCGCACTGCAGTTTTCTTTTAACGGTTGCTGGTATGTTAATAAATTAAATCTAGAAGAAATGATAACGTTAACAACGATTTTAGTTTGACCTGTTGGCGTTTACAGGCTCAAGTTCTCGGAGCGCTTTAGTGTTTTGTTGTTGTTAATAGCTGTCGCGAGTTGCGCTGTTCATTTGACATTCCTCCTTAGAGCTTAAGAGTCGGCAAAATATTACATACTCAGAGACCAGATAGGTGTGTGGAATTACCTCCTTAACTAGTATTATGGTATTCGAGTTAAAAACATCTGACTTTCCATGACCCACTCGGGTATCATTTTTCTCAATTGAACTTGTCCAAGTTCAAAAAGCCTGCTGAAACTTAAGATAACGATAAGATAAGATAATTTATTTTATGTCAAATACACAGGGAGCGGTTTCCCAGTCTCCCGAGCCAGAGGCTCATGATATGTGTTTTTGACCAGCTAAAAAACTTGAAATTAAACAATAGAAGTCCTGTTATCTGTATGATAATAACTAGCAAAGGATTACTTGTCTAACACTAACTCCTTAAATGCATGAAACAACCACAGGTTTGTGTATAGCTGTCAATTTTTAGACACAGAAATTTTGTATCTGCGAAAACGCAAGAGATAGGCCATTATTGTAGCTAACCAAGAACACACAACCATGACTGAAGTTGCTAGAGGACTTACATTTCATGGAGATGTTCTATTTTCTCTGCCACAACACGAGTCGCGTCATTAGTTGTGTGCTCCGCTGTTGAAGCTCTTCCATTGCTAATCCATAGTAGAATGTATTAGGCAATTCCTGTAACTTGTGGTGTAGTATGGGTAGCCAAAGTGGCATCATACAATTACAGCTGCTTGAGATCTGTAGATCGCATTGGTGATATCAGTTCAGAGCAATGTTCTTAAATAGCCAAATTGCTTAATCCCACTCTCGAGCAGAACCCGTGAAATGCATCATATAATAGATGGTTGTAAAGGACGTAAAGAAATCCAATTCACTTTTTTGTCTGCCCTTTGATGAGACTTTAGCAAGAAGCTAACAACAACAACAACAACAACAAGGTTTATTTGCATGACTATAACAGATACAGTATTGCAAAAGCTATTCATAACTAATTATTGATTCGTTAACTAATTCGTGACATTTACAAGTGATGACGTCGGATACTATATAGGAAGAAGGGATGGCACAGTGGTAAGATCACTCACCTCCCATCATTAGGGAGCTTAAGCAACGACGACGGCGACGGCAACGACAACGCCGCAAAACAATAGGTTTAATGAGCAAAAACAATCGCTTTGCACGTGCGTTTTACATTTTGGTACATTTCTTTGCCGTCCTCTGCAAAACAACAACGTGAAATGACCACATTTAAGGTTTTGTGGAGAACGTGAACGCAAGACGGTGAATTTTTCATTTTCTTTCTTAACTTGTACGCCACTCTTACCAATTTGGTTCCTGCATAGTTCGTCATTTTTGTAAAAGTTGAGCGAGTTGAAATAATCGCGAAGTAGCACAAATGAAGTAAAGATATATTTTCGGGTGACGTTTTCGTTGCCGTTGCCCTCGTCATTGCTTAAGCTCCCTATTGTGGTTCTGGTTCGATTCCCGGACTCGGCGTCATATGTGGGTTGTGTTTTGTGTTGGTTCTCGTCCTTGCTCTGAGAGGTTTTTCCCCAGGTTCTCCGGTTTTCCCCTCTCCTCAAAAAACAACATTTCCAAATTCCAATTCTATCCGGAATCTGAGGGCCAAAAAGTTGTCAGTCGTAACACACTGTTAAGTGTCACCCTCGTCAAACAAAGTTTAATTTATTAATATATGTTGTCCTGTCTGTTCAAAATATGCATTATCCATGTTGCCTGCGTGTCATTCAACGGCGAATATTAGCCTTTTTTCTCTGATGATCATGACGTAAATGCAAATAATCTTGAAAGTTTGGATTTCGTTCCTACTTTCCCATTTTAATATTCTCATCTTCTTTTCCCGCCCAGGAATGTCATACAGTAATCTCAACAAAGAAATTAAACTTGAAAAGAATTTTTTTTCTGTTTTTTGTCTACTACTAGGAAAAGCAATGACCGATATCAGTTAAAAGTGTTCTGAGACCTGCTAGCCTCGTTTAAGGTGCAATCATCCTCGCATACTTAATTTTAAGGTTCTTGTCCGACTACTCCCTAAATGCATTCAATTGTACACCAGTCTTACGCAGACCTCACCGACCTGAAACTAGTTGTTGTGTTTATTTCTCTATTTCAGACTCCCCGTGTGCTGATTTACAAGCCCCACTGAACGGAGCCAAGGCGTGCGAGACATGGCTAGCTGGGATGGCATGCACAGTGCATTGTAACAAGGGATACGGGTTTGCCAACAATCCAGATCCTGTGTATTATTGCAATCCGAGCGGCAAATGGTGGAACGCTAAGGCGAAAAAAGGAGAGACGACACCTGCTCTTCCCGATTGTTCAAGTAAGAAACACAATATATAAACTTGGTTTGCAGAACCATGTGATGATTTAATTACAGTCACAACTAGTCAAGAGTTGTTCCTGAAACCAAATTAAACCCAACTAATCTGGTTTGGGAAATTTGTCTACTTGGGCATCTCCGCTAGTAAAATAAGGCAAGATGAAAACTAGTCCTGAAGAGCGGTGTTAACCCTACCTAGACTGGGAGGGATCTCTCTCCTGCGCCCAATTTGATCTTCAATAACTTTTCATGATATTTTAGCAAACGCCATGAAACCTCACGACTTTTTACAGAATTTATCTGAGAACAAGTTGATGTGGTCGGTTATTTTTCATTGACTAGAAATGACAACCAATTTGTGACAGGCAGTTTTTTCAGAAGATGGTAAATCCCTTTTTAAAATGAGGAAAACTTACTTTTCTTACAGTACCTTTAAAGTTTTTACTCAAAGCGGTGTTGCTTTAATGGTTTTGATTATTTTTCGTTCAATTTTGGTGCCTTTCTGAAGTTTGGGTGAAATCCGCAAATCCAAGATGGCAGTCATGGCCCCGTCATATGTCGTCATAAGTTCTGATTGTGGACGTGGAAGGAAACATCTTGATACATACTAGTCATCCTCCAAGTGTCATTGTCCTAGCCTCAATAGTCTTTGAGTTATGGAAGGGGAGGAGGGGAGACCAGCCCTGAGAAAGGGTTAACAAAATAAAATTTAAACCCATATGCCGTCAACAGAGGAAAGTATGAACATTTTGCACACGGTCTCTAAAAGAACATTCCCAAAGCATAAGGAATGTACAGACTCAGTCAAACAATATCAGACGTGCAAGCAAGGGCCAATCGGGGCTCTTTTGTTCATATATACTCGTTTTCCCCACGCTTAGCACTGACAATTTGCATGCCTTTCAAATAAGTTGTCTTCGTTAACTCCGTTCCTTGCGTTTATTTATTAGTCAATCAGCTAGCAGATTTGGTTATTTTGGTTCTAGATTAGGAGCACCTTTCCGATTTCATTACAGAAACGCACATACCCAAAGAAGCAATTGTAAATGGACAGTACCACTACCTCGTTGACAAGTGTGGTGGAGAGCAAATGAAGGAGCAGATTGCCAGGAACTTCATCAACTTGCTTATTAGGAGTCCCTTTGGCCAGGCTGGTGCTTGCAATAGCGCATTACACTGTAAGATCGAAAACGTGAGGGTTCACTGCGGAAAGCAAAGTCGTCCAAAGAGAAATGCAGTTGGAAGCAAAAACACTTCAACAGTTCCTGTGACTGTTAGTTTTAGTTTGAAAGTCGCTTTGGTTAGCTTTAGCAACGAGTCATTTGATCTCAACAAGACTTCTCGTCAAATATCAAATAATGTTCTGGCAGGCTTGGAAAAAGCGGACATGAATCTGAATGTCAGTGGAGTCACCATGGTAACAGACCCATCACGACCTCCTCAAGTTCTTTTCGCTCGTCTTATTTGTGGCAAGGGACAAGTGCATAGCGTAGATTCTTGTGGTGAGGAATGTAATTCCATGTCAAAATTGTATGTTTAGACATTGCAGATGCAACTTGTTTAACTCTCAGTTCTTGGAAGAATCGAGTTCGTGAATAAATCAAGCACACTATTTACCACGCTAGTTAGTCCTTAACAAGTAGCACACCCAGAGCTCAAACATTGTCATTACCCTGTTTCATTATGGCTGGGTAAGCGAGATACTAAGGATGCGTTCAGGAGAGATGTTCTCGTTTGATAACTTGTGTATTCCTGGTCTATGCTTTCTCATCCCAAAGAGCCATTGCATGTGCTTAAAGTGATGCGTGTAAAAGTGGTTCTCATAATTATTTCTTATTCAAACTAGTCAACTGTCCTGTTGGCTATTTCTTCAATGGCACCAGCTGTCAGGCATGCGCAGTGGACCAGTATCAGGATCAAGAGGCGCAGACCTCCTGCATTCCTTGTCCAGCTGGGACGTCAACCATAGGCCAGGAAGCATCGAAACGGCTTCAGGACTGTCGAGGTCTGCTTATTGTATGTTATATTCTATTTTTTATCTTTTAAGTCACCCTCGTTGTGACAGTTTGAACTTGTATTTTGTTTATGTTCCAGAATTTGCCACCAAAATTACACAACGACCATAATAATAATAATAAAAATAATAATAATAATAATTTCAAGCCTTTTCTAATATTATTTTGAATTGATTTTCCCAGTTTATTACACGATTTTATTGTAAATTTAGACGCAGGGCTAGTCACGGGTTCCTGCCTAGCTCCTTTTGTGCAACCAATAAATACAATCGTGATCGGGAGCTCTTTTCAGAGCTCTTCGAAAACCCGCTCCGTCCGTTGATACTTCACATCGTGCCGCTGTACGTTAATGTTATAAACTCTACTTACGATTTTCAACTGAACGGAGAAGGTATATGGAAATCATTGTGGAGGGACGTTTGCTGGAAACCGGCTAATTTGTTCGACCATCCTTTCCTTTGCCTACAAATTAGAGGAATGTGGTCGCGAGCGCGAATGTTCTATTTAAAGCTTCTCTTTTTTCGCAACAAAGAAAAGGCAAGCGCGCGCGAGGTTTTTCGAGCATAAGCTACTCAAGATTCAGGCGCGACAAGAATATGTTCGAATGCCTGCGAAGGCGCCACATTTGTTGCCGTGGGTTTGGCGGAAGGTAAGACCTGCCCTATTCACAATTAGTATAAAGCAGGCCAAACGGCCTTTCAAAAAATTCGATCTGTTATACTATTGAACGTTAATACACTTGCTGCCGGTGCGCACTTATTCAGCCATACTGTAAAGGTGCGATATTAAGAAACAATAGAATGAACAATAGCTCATGTGGCCATTGTCTTTAAGGTCCGACCTGACAAGTTAATGAGCTAAGCGGTATTCCCTGCAGAGCACGGCGCGCGTAGATTTTGACCAATGACAGTCACTCAGTTTACGCTTCACCGCTCATATTACAGATCTATAACTTTTGCCGTACAGTAAGTAAATGTCCCCAAAACAATAGGCATTCTGCGCGATGTTTTTTTATTTTATATCTGGCATTCAGACGTTAACGTAATGCCATAATATCCTTGCAAACCATCTGGGCTTGGTGATTTCCAGTTGGACATAAATAATAATAAAACATTGTTTGTATTTTCTGAGTCAAATAAAGGCAGTTTGGTTTATTGCCAACGAATGGAAGCGACACCACACCAGCTGTCGTTCTCGCTTAGTATACAGAAATAAAAGCAATCTTCTTTTTAAATCAGGCCTTGAAGAAAATAAGCTGTTGAGTATTTTTACAGGTTTAATTTAAAGAAAGATCCATGTTTAACTATATAAAACACAGGAGGAAGGCACATCGAGCGATAAAAAATTCAAAAATTTCCTGTTCGGCTGCTGAAAATCTTTTATTGGACTAAGCTCCTATCAGCAAAGTCACATTTAACGCAAGATCCTTGAGGGACTACTGCAACAAAAAACTTTTATTTCACCCTTTATTTCACAAGAGGCTACGGCTGGCGGAGGGTGTCGTACTCACACACTAAATCGGACAGTAATTGTTGTGTGATTTTTCTATCTAGAATGTGCAAATGATCCTGAATACAATCTGGACTGCAATAAAATGGCGCCAATTAAATCCTGGTGCAATGACCACGAGCAACTGACGAAGGAAAAGTGTGCTAAGTCTTGCGGCTGGTGTTGTAAGTTGAACAGAATCCTTTTAATTATCTCTTTAATCATATCACTTAAGTGGCATCTTGTTGTGTCTATCCATTAAATACTTAATGCCGTAAGAAATGAAGCAGAATAGGGAAATAGTTAAAAAGGAAAGGCAAATCACCTGTACCTGTGTTTCAGGGTGGGGGCCTAATCCATCCCTCACCACAGTACCTGAAGGTATATATCTACCACTGTGATCTCCGACCGTGTGATAAGCCTGTCCCATCTGCAAAGTGATTAAGCCATTTTTATATGATCACCTTCAATGGAACGCTCACGTTTTACCAATGGTAGAAAGGTTTCGATGCGTTCATACTTTCTCAGGCAGATGAAGCGCGCTGGTGTCGACCTCCCAAAGATCTTTTTTTTTCTTTTTTATGTCGCTTGCATTAGCCCAGTTACTGAGTACGCCTATCAATTGTAAAATTACCATGATGCATTGCCGCAGTACCTTTGATGAGTTAGAAAGCTAACGCTACTGCCTCGTACCCTGACGTCTATCTCATCATGCAAATTAGGGCGCAAAGGAAAGACGACCAGCAGATTCTGTTTTCAACATGGCAGAAGACTATGCAGCTTTTGAAAACGAACCTAGAGTAGTTCATTACGCATGTTTGGAGATGAAAGTTTCATCCATTCACGACGTTTTTCCTTTTCAGAAGCAAAGTTAACAGACGAATCGGAGGGCTTCGTTCATGGATTCACTGACTAACTTCTACAAAAGCCTCAAGAAATCCAATGTCAAATCAAATAAGCTGTGTTGTTAACTCGAGTTGTTAGAAAGCGTAGCCGTCCATACCTGTAGACGTTTATAAAGGAGTTTATTGGACGGATGAGGATACTACGACTCCCCCGTCTAAAAACTTCTGCATCAAAGGCTAAAAATTTCTTTGTTTGTTTTTTTCGTTGTTGTTGTTTTTCTTTGTTTTGAGTTTCTCTTGCAGTGTTTTTTTTGTTTTGTTTTTAAGATCGCATAGAAAAGAAACGCTGAAGTAAATTTTGAACAAAAAATACTAAATAAAGGCGGCGATTAAGAGAAATAAAAATTTTGCATAATTCATGATTAACGTCTTCCAAAATTATTTCATTTCCAGATTTTTTTTATTATTCAGGTCAGCCATAGAAATTATTTGATTTGATGAGCTCCAGTAACTGTGATATAGACATGCAAATGACCAAGCTCGTTTCCTAATTCGCTGAATTGCGTAAAATATCATTATTAATCCCCACTGATGGTAGGTTCCGAGTTAACTTGTGTACTTTTATAGCTTCGCTGAATTTACGGTCATCGGCCAATAAAGCCACTTGATGTTGCTTTGGTTGTTGTTGTTGTTAACTTCTATATAAAGAAATGCGGAAAGACCTCTTGGGAACAATTTATTAAATGTAATAAGATACAGACTATGCGTCTCAAAATAGCTTAGGCGGTATATGAAAGAGTCCAGAATGCCGTGAGACATCCGGGATCTTCCTACGATCTGGAGCGCTAAATATGAAAAGCTTTTGTCTGATTACAAAGAAAATGGAGAAACAGGGTGTACGTTTTGCTCCATTACAAAAAAATCCATGTATTTCTGCATTAGGCTCAGCGGGCTTTGACAGAAGAGGTGTTAACGAGTTATTATTTTAAGACCCGTTTGACTTTCGCCAGACTTGGAAAACTAGTACAAATTAGCTTCTAAAATTCGGGTTATTCGCTAATCTTAGTATGGAATAGCGCGCGTCACTGATGTATAGGGTGGCTTTTCTCCTCGAGGAAAAAATTCCCTGTCTTAGGTTTACTTGGGGAAAGTTACCCTCAAAACTAAGCTAGGAATTGGCGAAGTTTGGATTCAATACGACCGTGGAATTAGTACTGATAAACGACAATTATTAGAAGCTGTACCGTTATAAACTCCAAACAGCGCTCCAACATTTGACGTTAGGAAATGTACTGCAACCACGACTATGGCCATTGATATACCCTGAAAGTGAGATCTTTCAAATTTTAAAAGTCAACTCACCTGATAAAATAAACTTATTTGAAGTCTCAATGCAAAAGGTGTTAAAAAACATTGCTTTATTAACACGAGAGGAGATTGGCATTACGAGACTAGCGTCTGGTCCGCCGGCCCATTAGCACCAACTCACTGTCTCTACCGTGCTCTTGGAACTGACGCCAGGCCAAAATAAAGTTAATAACAAACAAAAAGAAAAGAAAGGAAAACCAAAACAAGCAAATAACAGCCTGCGTGCATTGGCATTGTCAGACAAGCTTCGGCCGAAATTACACGAGTAACTTGTCCCGCAACGAAGTGAGTTGCAGAAATGAAGGTTACATTATTTTACAGTCTTCAATCTTTTGGAACATTACGAGATACTTTTCAGGGCTTAGTATCTTTTCTGCAACTCACAATGCGGCGGTCAAAACAGACCACTTGGAGATCACTTTAAATTTCAAAAGTATTACTAAATATAGTCGAGGTTCATCCTACTGGAAATTAAACTCAAGCTTTTAGATAATCCTTTTTACATGCAATTCATCGAAAATTCGAACTCTTTTCCAAAAGGTAGCCTGAGGTCACCACTAAGTGAAAAGACCTACATCTAGCAGTTACCCCTCCCCTGACACTCACCACTGGCTGGATTGCTGTCTCTGTTACCCTAGAACACACTGGACCGTGACAGCGTCCTTTCAACCTAAGAAACCGACATGTTGTTTAAAGACTTTCCAAGCAGTCTCTTGACTAGAGAAACAATGAAAAATAAGTCGGGATAACATAACAAGCCATTTTCTCCCCACCCCTCCGCCCACCTTAGACTCAGAAAGCGGAAGGAATTAATTTGGTTGGATGAACGAAAAAGTGAAAATGTTAAATTATTTATTGTGCTATTGTCAGCCAATTAGACGTTTTACCGGCAAACGAGAATTTACTTGCTTTCCAAATTTCTTTATGGAATCAGTTCTAAATTAAATTGCATGAACTAAATGTACCTAGCGGTTTAGCAATAAAGTATTATCGGTCAGTTTCCTTTATTCCTCTGTAATTCCTTGCTCCTAAAAAACACAAACGTTCATGAAAAGTTAAAATGCGATTAAGCAGATGAGTATCGGCAGGTGCAAGCACCGTTCAAACGGCGCGACAGTTCCTCAAATAAAAATGCAAATGAAGAAAACGTGCTAAAGAATGTTGGCCAGCAGAAGAACAATTCTCAAACTCATTAATAATTCAAAAGCCAAAGACAAAGGAAATCATGCGCCGTGACGTGTTTGGAAATCTGATGAAAAACTCCTTGTTTTTGCATCCTTAATTTCTCCTTCAAAATCAGTTTGTTTGAGAAGTTATATCAAACACTCGTCACAGTGTTTCATCACAATATCAAAAACCTCGAAGTTCGTCAAAAATACTCCGCTACGCGTCGTATTTTCAACTCTCTTCTCGATGTTTGATATGTGATGAAACACTGTGTCTCGTGTTTGATATATTACATCAAAACAAAAAGAACAACAACTCAGCGAGATAATTACACTTGACATAATCGTGGTTGTCTTCAACCAGGTTGCCACTTTAATAGATGGCCTGTTGTTTGGTCATGGGATTCATCGCATGAAGTTCTATGATTATAGCTGTTTCGAAAAAGGTTGTCCGAAAAAAGCGTAAAACCGTACGTGACAATACCGAAAGGTAGTCTGGGAAATACCCAATAAATTTCAAATAAAAGCTCAGAATCCATATTGCCCGCCATCTCAAGTCTTCGCTGTACGCTCTGAGCTCTGGAGTCATTTGTACATTACTTGACATTGGGAGTAAACTTCGGAAGGGCAACCTTATCTATACTGTCTGGAGGATTCTTCCGTGCGGACTTTGAACGTTAACAACTTGAGCGAGCGAGCGCCGCCAAACCTTGTCATATAGCCTCTATTTCCGTTTAACTGTACATAAATCTATTCTAAACGTATTTAATTAGTGATGTACCTGTCTGTTTGTGGTCTTTACAATTTGTACATATTAACAGGAGTAACCTTAGTTATTGAAATTTCTTACAATCGTATCTCTTAGCTTTCTTATTATACGTGCTAGTGTCCAAAATTAGCCCCGCGTCAGCAACAGAATTTGCACTTGTATAACATTTAAATAATGGTTTGTTCATTCATCAATCAATCCAACCATCAATCAATCAATCAATCAATCGTCTCGGAATCCCAAGTTGACCACTAAAGGCTGGTTTTCACTAGGACATAAGCATTAGCGTAAGGATAAAGATAAATGAACAAAAACACATCTGCTCCACTACTTAAACTCAAAAGAAGAAGGCTTCGGTTTGTTTCACCTAACAGTGTAACAAAGGAAAGGAAAAATGGCGAGAAACAGCAAAAAAAACTTACGTAGTCGCCACTACGTGAAACACACCGACTACTCCCCGTAGCAGAAGGACTACAAACAAAGCGGGAAACTCGCGTGCCAATGATCATGGGAAGTCTGACTCAATCCAGGCGCCGGCTCACGTCCAACCGTAGCCGTAGTCCGTAGTCATCCTATCTTAAAGTCCTTACTGGTGAAAACGGCGACATAACATGACAAAAGCATCAGCATAAGCACGAGAAGAACGAACACATTTGTTCTTCTTGTGCTTATGCTAATGCTTATGCTTATGCCGCAGGTGTTTTCACTTGCTTAAGCGGCGTTTGAGCTTCTGTTTCTGCTTATGCTTATGTCCTAGTGAAAACCATCCTTAATACATACGTATGCCTCTGTATGATGTGGCTACGCCACGTCCTTGTTAGAGTAGAATGAAAAAGGTGGAATTCTTACCCTGCAAAATTGACAAGGGCGCTAAAACAGAGAAGAACAATGTCGTCCCCTTCGGAAATGAAGACCGTCAAGTGAGAGCAAAAAAGGTTAGACTCGGGAAGATGAAGGAGTAGAAGGACATATGAAAGCAGAAGGAAGAAGGATTTCATTTTGGCAATTTTTATTGTACATATTAAGTAAAGGTGTTAGTCTAAAAAGAACAAGGGGAGATGTGTCTTTTATGATCGAATAGAATTCCTCTGGACTCTGTTGGTATGGGCCAATCAAATAAACCTTGATACAACTGCATGACATCGAATTTCGCTGAATGCGATGTTTATGAGTTCCCTCACCGTTACAGTGACATTACCTAACGATACCTTAGCTGTTACTAAACTAGGACAAGATATTGTTAAAAATGAAACAAGATCAAGAGCACATGTCTGCCTATATGTACTTGGCGTACACATCAGCACAGGTCATTCCTTTATTGCCACTTTCCCATCTATCTTCGAAATCCTCGCCGTACCAGAGTCGTAACTCCTGGCCAGAGGAAAGAAGCAGAGGATTTGTCAAACCAGTGAAGATAATCTGCTTGGAGTTTGAAGTGTATCCGGGTATCGAATAAAAGCGAAGTTCACTCTCCGGGAGGAGGATAACATTGCTTGAGGTCGTTAAACTTGTGTGAATTGTGTTATCCACTCTACAGCCCCAATTTGAAAAATCACCAGACCTGCAGCTTACCGCTCCATTAACATGAACCAGTTTTACGGCTTCTACAGAGCCACCGACCTCAACCCGAAACCTGCCAAACTGGTCATTTTTCGGCAGGCGAAGGAAGGAACTATGTAGGTTAACGACTGCAAGAGACAAGTTGACTCAACACACCAGCGGCATTGTCAGTACAATTGATCGCTACGTCCTCCAACGTACCATGCAGAACAATGTCAAAAAGGCTGTTACCCGTGCTATCAAAACTCACTAGAAAAAGCTACCGGAACCCTGACACGAAACATGGTTCTTCCATTTTCTTCAACCCAGACAGTTACCAACCTCTCCTCACACAATCTCACGAATGAACAACTTGAGATCCTTAAACTCGGTCTAACACATTCCACCTGTCCCCCCACAGAACGGATGTATTCTCTTGTTTTGAAATGATTAATCGCAACATGGTCTGACAGGAATCAAAAGGGAAAATGATAGCTGATCTCTCTCGCCTTGCCCACATTCGCCTCGTTCGCTTTACTGTATACTTACGGGATCTAAATTGTTAACGTACCAGTATAGCGCCCGCGCTACAACTAGCGTAATTACATGTGTAGTCGGTTTGTTAGAGCGGTTTTCAATTGAGTGTCGAAAGTAATTGCGTTTTTGCTTTGGTTTTGCATTACTACGCTCTGTGATTGGTTGATAAAACTCGCGCCACTTTCTCAACCAATAAGATGTAAAACCAAAACCAATCGCGCCTCGCTCGCACGCGTTTTCCCGCGCTTGGCGCCGGTTACATGTATTTGCTTTGAATTCCGATTGGTTCATTGCGCTGTTTTCACCTGTTGTGATTGGCCAGAGTTATTGCTTTGGTTTTGGTTTTACGACACTCGATTGAAAACCGCTCTAGATGTGATGATGGCCAAATACTATGGAGTAATAACAATAACATTCGACTTCAAACGTCATCTTTCGTTGACAGTCCATGTGATCAAAACTACTATAGTCGAACAGGACCCAGCAAACCCCAAAATAGATGGTGGCCTCAGCCTGCACTACCCCCCCCCCCCCCCCTTCCTCAACCTCTGCATAGCCACCCCTCCATCTAGCAGTAAAAAAAATGACAGTGAGATTCAAACATCACTTTCCTTGTTTATCTAGCAATGCTGACCCTTGTTAGCTGAAAATTTCTGTGTCAACTCAAATTTTAAAGCCAATAAAATTTTGTCAGTAATGTTCATGAGATAGGTGGTGTGCTCTCTTTTTTCCTTAATTTTCACCCATAGTCGACTTTTCTTGCTTCGCTCTTTTCATAATAACCTGTCACGCAATGTTCACATCCAAACTAGAACGTTGTTTCACTGTAACATTTAGTATAAAACGCCGTGTCACATGTGACGAACACGATGTATTCAAAATATGCAAATTAGCCGGTAATTCGAGATCGCGGGTAAACGTCAACACAGTCCCGCATAAATTGAATTATGACACCCTCGCTCGTTCACCACTATTCCTGCATTCTGCATCTTTTTTTTCTTTCAATAATTCCCGAAAAAAAGTTGTTTTGAAAAGGAATTCCACCTTTTTTCTCTATCTGTAACCTTAATCATGAGCCAGTTTGTTTATTTTCTTTCTACGATTTTATGCGAGTTTGCTCGTAGCACGAGTAAAGTTCGAGCCGCCGAGTCATGTTCGAGTCACGAGTCAAGTTCGAGTCAGGTTCTGTTTCTTCTGCTTTTTTCTTCATTTTGCTTCGTTTTTTTCTTGATCAAAGGCTATGATGTTCGAAGTATTAAACATGAACGAGATATTATCGTAAACGCGATCGCGAGAATTCATTGTTGGTTGCAAATTAACCCCAGTCCTCATTCATTCTCGCCATCTATAATTTTCCTGAAAGGGTTTGTCCAATGTTGTTGGTAACTAAAGCTTCAGTCACTTTGCCTTGTGAAACTCACGTGTTGGGAAATTTAAAAATTCCCATGGCCGTCTGCATTTTGGCGGCGAAGGGTACAGATTCTATTCTATGCTATCCTGGGTGTCCTGTGGATGCAACAAGATGGCGCTTGAGTCAGGCAGGTAATACTTCATCACCGTCTGTTTTCTCAGTCATGGAAATGGGATCTCTGTTTCAGGTGTATGCAACTACAGGTCTTAATCTTCCTTCCTTAATCTTTCCTTCTTTATCTTCTTCCTTTGTTTCTTCCTGTTTGTTTCATTGTCCCTGAAAAGCCCCTTTCGGGGAGAGGATAATTAAGCCTGAATTATTTTAATTAATTTTTATTTTACTAGGAAATTTATGATCACTAACGGTTGTTGCATATCACAGCAGTTGAATGGCTCTAGAAAAAATATTAAAATGAAAAATGTTGCAAACCTGAAAGTTATTTTTTCCCGTTTTCTACAAGCACATCATGCATTATATAAAAGAGAACAACAACCAGAAGACATACTAAGAAGAAGGGAGGGGGGGAAGAGGAAAATAAATGTTGGACCCTGACTCGGACTTGGCTCGTGACTCGAACTTGACCCGGGCTCGAGTTTGCCTCGTGCTCTCGGGCTAACCTTGTGACAAACACCGAATTCTGTTGACTTGAACGTGTTGTAAACATTTCTAAGTATCGTTGTCGCGTGATGTAGAATTCTGTCCTTAAAATTTATTTTGGTCGCATGATCAAATTCTGTGTTGTTGATTGTATCATGGGACTTTGTGTTCCAACAATCCTGTGATGATGTAACATTCCAAATAGGATTGATTTTTGCCAGAAGTGAAACAACGTATGGGACAAGTATATTGACCTGATTTTTAACAATTTAAGCCGCTTTTCTGTGATGCTCACTCGATGTTTCTGAGAAACGTTTTATGTTGAAGGTCGTTGTGACCCGATGTTCAGTCGTGGCCTTATAATTGTTTGCTAGATTAACGAGCACATTCTCTGTTGTTTATCATTTAAAGGCGCTTTTTTCCATTCAGTGTGTCTTATAACGACCTTGTGTTGATCAATGTGAAACAAGATATGCGATTAGGATATTTTTTCTGTGACGTGTCAACTCCTGTTGCGACTACAAAAATTTTCGATTGTCCAACTTTAGGATGGGTTTTCTCATAAACCAAAAGGAATAAAGAAAAAGCCCGACGCCCTTTGTTAGCCTATTATCTCGTAATTTTTATAGTGCAGGTTTGTTTAGCTGTGCGCGTTTGACGTGAGAGTGGTTAATTAAGTTAACTGCACGTTGCTAATATTGTTTTTGCAGGCTACTGAAGGCTTATTTATTCAATAAAATAAAAAAAACCTTGATATTTTTGCAATCTTCAATTAATCAGCATTACAGTGATATATAATTTCCCATGGTTTAATCGAAAGGGGTGCACGTGTGCAACATTACCCGGAAGACACCCGTGAAATCTTTCAGCCATCGATCATGCTGTTGGCTGCTCGCTCCTCCCACAGGTTTATTTTTGCATCTAGTTCCCTTACAAATAAAGGATAACTCCCGAACCTACTTTCCAACAACAGACTACTGGCTCGGAAGTTTGCAACCAAATGTCTTTATATGAAAGACTGTCTGAGTGTAAAATCCTTGAAAAATTGGAAATTTCTACGCGTTAACCTAAACTAGGGGTATCGAATGGTCCCTTAAAATTTTCTAGTGCTCGCAAAATTTGGTCTTTGCTCAATTTGCTCTCAAAAATTAAACAAGTGCTCGCTTGCTCGTGCTCGGACTCTCGTTCAAGTTTGCTCGATGGCTCTAAATTTTGTAAACCTTGCTTTGTATGTTTTTTGGTACAGAAATAAATGTATATCTGCGTGGAACTGAACCCCAATGAATCTGCCTGTCAAGTTCAGTTCAAAGCACACGACAATAACTGTAGCTAGGTGATCTAAGTGCGACGTTTTTTCTTGATTACTGTTGTTAGCTCATGCTTTTTTCCGTTACGCATCCGTGGTTTCTTTCTCGTAGTTATTTTGCGTTATGTTTCACTTGTTCCTTAGTGTCTTTTGTACGTTTCTTTTCATTTATGTCGCTTTCTGTTCGTTTTCGCATTATTTATCGCTATATACATGTACAAGTCAATTTCACAAAAACAAGCTTTTTGCAGACGCGCTAAACGCAGTTATAAGCTTTGCAGTTTATCGGTTTAGTGATTTCGTCGCGAGTGACAATTTCTTCTTGATCCTTGTTTTTCCGTGGTCATACCATGTAAGTAATCGTTTGCATCGCTTCTTGTTAGATGTGTTTCCTTTGCGTATCTTTTATTTTATCAACCTTTTGTAACTTTTAAAGTCGTTTTTATTACAGTTTCAACCTACACTCAGTATACAACTCGTAGCGTTGTTATTATCCACTGAAAGTTTTTCGGACAGCATCTAAGCCTTTGCAGTTTCAATAACATAAGTTAACACATTTATTCATCCTATAATCAGGGTAGCGATGAGATGTAATAGTGTTGCGTATTGTGGAGGTGCTCAGACTGCTACATGCATTCTAATAAAAGCTAAAGCTTTGCTGCTAGAGGAAAATTTAAGAGGTGCTCGCTGCTTACAAGTTTTGTTTTGTTTTTGTTTTTTTCTAAAGTGCTCGCTACTCGCAAACAGAAATTTGATCACTGCTCGTGAAAACCGCAGTGTTTGTATGCTCGTGAATAATCGCAAATACCACTTGATACTGCTTAAACTGTATGCATCTACACTATCAGCAGATAGCCAATAAAATGACCACATTAAAAAAATGTTATTCAAAGCTTTCATCATGTGGTACCTAATTGTTGCATAATTATCTCATGGCCGTCACGTTGATCTTATGTTTCAAAGTCTAGGTTATCGTACGTCTAATCATGTGGTGCATAACTGTTGCATTATACAACCATTAGGTGCCACATGATTAGACGTACGATAACCTAGACTTTGAAACATAAGATCAACATCTTTTTTTTGTCGATTGGGAGTGAATGGATTGACATGCAGCACACTCATTCTCTCCTTCTTTGTCCACATTTTGTGATTTCTTCAGGTCCATTGCGAAGAGCATCCAAAATGTCACGGGATTTGCCTGTTGCCTTTTTGATGCTGGAGATTGTAAAAAGGCCGACCCACCCAGGATGTCTTTCCGCATTTTCTATCGTAGAAGACAATGTCACCGCAGGTTACGTAAGCTGATATCTAACCAAGGTCGATGCACACTTTGAATGGTACTAGCCTTCAGAGAAGGCGTTATTTTTGTGCATTTATAGACTAGTTCCTTTTGCGAAGTCCTACCAGCTGTGCATCACTTATGCCTCGCGCTCGTTTGTAAAATGCAGTTAAAAATAACACCTGTTCTGCTGGCCAGATTTTCTGATTTAGGAAAAATTATGATTAGCTGGAGCATGTCAAGTTATTTGTAGAAGTAGATCGAATAGACAGCAAATGCATGTATAAAAGGATAATAAAAGTGTGATTCAACGATGAGTAGTTTTGTGGTTCTTTTTTGTACATTTGTAATCAGATAAACGATAAAACAAGAGCAGGTAACTAGACTGATAAGGAAATGGAGAAAAACGGTATGCAAATATATATTAGCTATGACAAGCAATGTTTACAAAGAGTTGCTACATCAGCGAGTCCTATAAATATAAGAATCCTTCCCAAGAATAAAGCGCAGTTTGCCATGCGTGTTAACGATCCTAACCAAGCAAGATCTAAGGACGTCACTTTTGTGCGACCGTCCGTACGTCCGCCCGTCCAAGTAAGGCACTGTGAATTACCCTGTGCTGAAACCCGCGTTTGTTTTTTTTCGGCGGGTAATTGGATGGACAACTGCTTTTTGGAGGAACGAACGGGAATTTTGGATAAAATACTCGTTGAACTTGTCGACAAACGTGGAAAGAAGAGAAAGAAAACGAAAACGCTGGCGATAAATATGCAAAGTTCAACCTAAAAGACAGCGACTGACGAATGCCAGCCGTAAAGGACAGAGTTTTTGCCGTTTCAGTCGGCTAGGTGCACCTTGTGTAACTGGTATTGAATTCTTTAACGAAAGATTGACATTTTCATTGCAAACGTTGTATCACATTTAACACCTGATGAACTCAAGGTCGATATAAGACACACTGAATGGAAGACAAAGTGCCTTGATAAACAACAGGGAATTTGCTTGTTCAACAAGCTAAGAAGTATAGGGCCACCCGACATCGGGTACAATTGACAGTGACCTTCAGCATCAAACGTTTCTTACAAACACAGAGTGAGTGTCACGTCACAGAAAAGCAATGTAAAAATGTTACAGTCAATCCACGTCACGCGTCACCACTATTTTTGAGTCAGTTTATTATGTCAGTTTGAACACCGTCGACGAGATTTCCTAGTTCCCGTAGAAATTTCCCTAGTTTATTGACGATCAGTAAAGCGATGAATTTTGTTTACAGTACAGCATATAGTACTTCAAGAATAACACCTGCTTCCCCATATTTTCAATCTTTATTTTTTTTATTATTATTTTCTTTTTTTCATTTAGTCTCTCTTTTCGGAAAGATTTCCAGAAATGTTCAACATACCATTCAAATTCCTTATATTACAAGCTCGGAAATAGTGGTCACGCGTGACGTAAATTGACTGTCAATACACCTGTCCCGTCCATTGTTTCACAGCTGAGCAGAAATCAAACATTACATCATAATACCCGGGGTATCCAATCGATGGAATCGATAATCGATGACAATCGATATCAATCGATACCAATCGATTTTAATTAATCGATTGATATTGATAATCGATGACCGATCGATGGCGAAGATTCGTGTGGTTATCGATTGATATCGATTATAAATACCAATCAATAGATAAATTGGTATCGATTGGCATCGATTGGTTGCAGATTGACGGAACCGGAATCGACGCATAAAAACACAACTTTGTACGTAGTAATTGTAAACACATTTCATTTTAATGTTAACAGGAGAACAATACTCTCTTCTTTCTCTTTAACGTTAACATCCCGTCCACAGGAATCCGGTTTTTTTTTTTTGACAAATTAAAAGTTTTTTCCATGGGCCAATCTATAGACTTCAAAAAACGGAAAGTGGCTGAATCGTGCCTTCACAGAACAGTACACCGAAATAGCAATGTATGTGTTGTGAATAGTTTCATATTTGTTTGCCCGGATTGTTTGTTACGGTTTAAATAGAAAAAAAATTCACTAACACAGAAATATCTGCATGTAGTGGCCAAAGAGGATCCGCAAGCTCGGACTATAGGTGGCCGAGCTGTCCACGATGGTTCACAACTTTAAACAACTTTAAACTTTGCAGTGAACACTTCACCGACGTTCACCTCAAAATGGCAAAGATGATGGCCTTTGACGATGCAACTTATATTCAGTAAAGCCTCTACCCGGCCGTCTTGCGTAGACATTATGACACGGAAAGGCAATGACGGGCAAGTGGGTAATTCGAGTACACCTGCAACAAGTCTCAACCAAGTGATTACAAGACACAAATGAGATGGCCGCTCTACTTGTCATTTTGTGGTTCATGTTAATTTTTGCCATACATCCGCTGGTAAATCATGTAATAATCATCTCTCAGACAACGGTTTCGCTCTTGTCGATCACGTGTACAAATCATTCACTGCAGTTCATTTGGTCACTTGCTACAGTGCCTGCAACACCAAACCAGCTTGCCAACGTTAGAAATACAATCTTCCTGACAAGACGTGTGAGTAAAACAACGACACAAAGTATTTTCGTGCAAGTATTTTGAGGAGAAACCAACCTCCGTGTACGCTGATAACCCCGATTCTGGTACGATGTTTGTTCTACTGTCAGTGTGCTCTTGGCTTACTTTGATTTTCTCTTCTTAGCTCTTAGCTTTATGTAAATTTTCATGGATTTTTTCCCTTTTTAGCTTTAAGAAATTGCGTGAAGTGTTAAGCGTTCCTTGTTCTAATTTAATTGTTTCACAAATCATTCTTTGTTTCGTCGGTTTACTTAGGAAGCAGTTTGTCAAAGAACGTGATAGCAATCGTTAAACTTTCTTCGTTTTCATTTTTGCTTCAAAGAACACCCACGGCGCATGCTGAACAATGCTGCAGTGTGTTTTGACGCCAAGGGTGACCAGTTTGGCAGGTTTGAAGTTGAAGTCGGTGGCACTGTAGAAGCAGTCAAACTGGTTCACGTTTCTGGATCGGTAAGCTGTAGGTCTGGTCATTTCTCAAATTTAGGTTTTGAAGTTGCGGACCGTATTCACTCGCATTTAACTACCTCAAGCAATGTTATAGTCCTGCCGGAGAGTCAACAACACTTTTATTCGACACCCGGATACACTTCAAACTCCAAAGAAAGTATAGCCACTCTCGTCAATCATGCAAGGCCGCAATTTTAAGCACGAGATATACGAATTATTACCACAACAAATTTTTATTATCTTACCTATGTCACCAATATGTGTTGAAACATAATTAAAATAATTTCTTACAGCTTGAAGATTATTTAATAATTATTAAAAAAAAGCTGGATCATTGTATGATGCAATTCCAGGGATTATATTGGCTTAGAGACCGTGGTATATGAGCCATTATACCATGCCAGAGAAATAGAGACCATTAAATTGTCTCCTCGTTGTTCTTGCAAAGCGAAATAACCGCGATATAACAATATTTCTTGATTGTTTTTAGTAGAACAATTATTCCACTTGTTAAATATGAGATGATTATAGCCAACACGGCGCTACGCGTCTCGTTGGCTATCTAGCATCTCATATCCAACGCGCGCTCGTAGAATAATTGTTTTAAATTATTCTCCGAAGTGGAGGTCCATGTCGATAGTGGCATGAAGCGCAGCGAGGTGAGTATCTACCGGTATTTTCTGGCGCTTAGTGGATAGCCAGTCCGAAGTAGTCAATTTTTTTCCGAAAAGTTAGCAAAAAAAGAGCCGTTGAAATGCGAGGCAGTGCCAGGAAGTGAATATCAATCAGTATCTGGAGTTTGAGTAGCCAATCATAGCGATTGAAAGACAATATCTACTGGTTTGCTATATACTGATATGAATTATCAATTTCCTTATTTTACAACTGAACGTCCCTAGCGCAAGCTGAATACAGCTCCTGTGTGTTTTGGCGCCAGAAATAACCAGTTTGGCCGGTTTGAGGTGGCAGTTGGTGGTTCTTTTGAAGCTGCCAAACTGGTTCATCGGTATGGATTGGTAACCTGTTCGAGTAATTCAGATCAGAATCTATGGTCTAACTGAGGCTTTTGCTTAAGCTTCTTAATGACGTTTATGACGACCTCAACTGACGTCATTCTGCTACCCGAGGGTCAAAGCGGCGAAAAGTATAAAATTCCCGGATATGATTCAAATTCTACTGAGATTGTGTTCGTGGGCTTGTCAAACCCCCTTCTTCTCTCCTCTGGACAGGACAACAACAACAACAACAATACTTTACTCCACCCCATTATAATTACAATAGAAAATATAAATATATATATATACAATAGATGATAGGGGTGCTGGCTGCCCGAAATAACCTAAAAGTTAAAAACGCCAGGCAGCCAGCTGTAAGAAAAGGAGTTGCGATTATGGTTCAGCCAGGATTTGATGGATTTTACTGGACAAAATAATCAGGGTACGTCGTGCGCTGATGTGCTTGTCAAGTATATTTAAACATTCGTTGGGTAAACAAACCGAGGTTTCTTATTGTATTTAGCTGGAGTCATTCTAGCTGAACCTGACGCACGCTTTCATTGGTTGTTCTTAGTCACGTGGAAAAAATAAATCAGAAAAATAAAGAATGCCAGGCTCAAACTACCGCGTTTTTATTCAGAAACATTTATAGGCTACAACTGACGGTAAAGTCGTCTGATGAAGTCTTCCCGAAACAGACTTCCATTTCAAAACGTTGATGTAATTATCACGCACGTTTGCATGTTGTTACGGGGATAGTGATGAACAATGAGCCTGTTCAGTTAGCGTGAGGTTTTAAAATGAAATTGTTACTTCTGGATATTATCCATAAGACTGATCTTCAAAGTAGCGGCTAGATTGCTGGAATACAATAGAATGCCATAGCGAGTTCAACAGGGTCTGTGGCGTTCATGACTATTACATACCGCATCGGTATATTTAGTCGAATTTAATTTAAAAAAAGGAAGGTTTCCGACTTTGGATTGCGCTTTTTTCTGCGAGCTGTTTTTCTCTAGCAAGTTTAGCGTTCTTCGCTTTTTTTTCTGTTAAGTTTTCATTGCCAGAGTTTCATAAGAATAGCTCTTAGTTATGTGTTTGTATGTTGTAGTTTGCTTGTTTCGCGTAATTTTCGCTTGTATTTTTGTGTGTTTTTTTTTTTTAATAAATATCTTATTTTAAATATCTTATTTCAGTTTTGTTGAATTTCAGTTGAACCACTTGTGAATTTTGTCTCCGATCGTCATGTTGCTGTAAACCATTTTTGTATACTCAAGAGAAGTACATTAGTCCTGTGGCGATTAAAATTCGTGGCTGCGACGGCTACGGCCAGCCACATTTGGAACGTTTGTAGGGGGTAAATATATTGCTATTGGTCTGTTTCTCTGCATTGATAAACAGATTGAAATAAACAAATAAACTAAAGCGAAAAATGCAAAGGGCGTTCTGAGTATTCAACATAGAAAATTCCTTTTTCTATTTTTCATCCAATTCACGATAATTTGTTAAAACTCTCTATTGACAAATTCTAGCTTTTTGCCTAGTTTACTTACCAAAAACGTAAATACGCTAATCCGAGAACAGCTTTGTTTCAAATCTGACTATTTTAAAGCACCGAATCGTTTTTTTTTTTTTTGTTTTTTTTTTTCGTGACTGGAAAAAAGCTCACAAAAAGGGAAAACTTGATGTCGCCAAACTGTTCATAATTAAAGCAAATATCAAACCCGATAATTAATTATTTATGCATAGCACAGTGTGTCTAAAATATGACTGAATTAAAGGTAGGCCTTTCGTATTGTGGTCATTCAATTTTGACACCTTTGATCATTTGCAGGAGCCTTCTTGTGCGATCTATTTTATGACATGAAATTTGCTTCTTAGAGAAACGACCGGAATTACATGTAATTTAAAAAACAAAGAAGCCGTCATATCGTCCTTCATTTGTCTTCATTGTATTCGCTTTTTAAATAAATACTCCAAGACTACCAATGCATTTGACTTGACATTTGTTAATGTGTTTCACTGGAAATAATATTCTACTGTTACTGTTTTAACAATCACAATACCTACTGCTAAGAATATGAATATAAAAATTCAAAATAACGAATGAACGTTTCCTTTGTCGAATAATATAAATAATGCTTTCTAAAAAGACAACATGCGTTACTTTTGATATGTTGTCTCCATTGCATGTGAATCTGATTCCTATTCTGTACATTACACGACCCTATTTTAATATTACTAATATTACATTAGACGAAGAAAGTGATCCAAACACCCTCACAATGGTCGGTGAACATCGTAGTACATTATCTCAATGACCACACAACTACACTTGACTTTAAAAATGAGGAGGCTCAAAGTCTCGAAGATAATTCTCCGTCTGTACCTTGAATTGACATTCAACGCTTGATTGAAATTTGGCTGGCTTCAATACATATTTTAATTTAAAGGCTGTCGACTTCGGTCTGTCTGTATGAACGCCTTCTTCAAGACTGTGAATAAAGTCTTCAGTTCTCTTTACAGATTATTCGTTTAACCAGTTGTGCAACTTCATTCCGAATGTCTCTCAATCTCCATAAATAAACAAGAGGATTCAACGAAGAAGATAGAAATACAAACACCATTGCCACGTCGAAAAATGCCTTGGTAAATTCTGGTTTGTTTAAAACTTGAATTAACACAATAGAGATAGAAATTGGAAGAAAACTTGAATAGAAAACTACTAGAATATATAGAATCGAGAATACCGATCTCTTGTATTTAGCAAAGTTGATAGCTGGCTGACCAAAGTTTTGGGTGGATTCATTTGCTTGTACTTGTTGTTGATGCCGTCTAATCATTCTAAAAATTGTAAGGTAGAACGCTGAAGTCAGCACAAGGCACACCAGTAACAGTGAAATGATAGAAATATTTGACTGAAGTCGATGTGTTCCTTTAGAGGTGGACAGTACACGGAATACAGTTACGGGGATAGCGACGAGCAACAGAGCGGCAACAACTAAACAGGTTTTCTTCGCCGTCACCAAAGATCGACGAGTCATTTGAAGCCATCGTTCGATGGACATAACCGTTAGAATCAGCAGGTTCATGGAACTCAAGAAGATTGCACATCCATTAGCAACAGCAGTCATTATTTTTAACTCAGTTTCTGTCAAGGGAAAGAAATCGATCGAAACGTATACCGGTTGAGTGAGAATCCCATTGCTAAAGTCAGTAAAAGCCAGGCCAGCGAGTAGAATGTAAAAGGGTTTCCTGAAAGACGCGCTTCTCCAAATTGCCGCCAAAACCAGAGCATTTCCCGCCACTGCCACCGGCGACAAAATGGCGATGACAACCGAAGTGTAATAAGCATAGCTGTTGTACATGGAAGCACTGTGGTCACGAAACTAAACTGAAACAACCATCCTTGATTTTCTGACATGGCACATCGATAAGATAGCTACGAAAGATTCAGCGCGACTTGAACGCAAACTGCTCTTTCACGGGACAAACTAAAGTGAATTGAAAAACAAACGAGCTAGAGCCTTGCTAAGGACTTCGCTTCGATGAATTATGTCGAGTTATATGTTTTGGGCGGGCTGAAAGTAAGGTGCTCAGTATTTATCTTGTCAATTGTGATACCAAACATCACCTGCTCTGTTCGCATTCAGTAGCCTGAAACTCACGTCACTGTCCGTAAACGCTAGCAGACTGACAGACTGTGGAACAACGCGTCGAATACAGACCTCAACCTCAAAACGCCGAAAATCTGGAGGTTGAGTTAAAGAAAACTGGAGATTGATCGACCGGCAGACAAAACCAAGTAAACACAGGTGCTAATAAAAAGAAAGTGCAGTTTTCGCTTAAAATGTGAGTGACCAAAATGCGAGAGACTGGTAATGAAAACTTTATTAGGCACATGTCTTCTATATGTGGTCGGGGACTGTGTTCCCGGCAAACAGACGGATGAAGTTAGGGTTGTTTACTAACTATGGATTGATTTGCACAGAATTGGCACAAGAAAATCACCTAAGCAAGCCAAAAAATGAAATTATAGAAGGAAATTGTAACCTTTCAGCTTGTGACTCTGTTTATCGTGAGATTTTTGTGTCTCGTCGTGAGACTGGAAGACTGAACTGAAAACCGTGAGTGTCACGGCAAAATCGTGAAACTTGAGAGGTCTGCGAATAAACGGGTATTTTAGCGTTGTCACGGTGGGTCGATACCGATCAAATAGTCGATATCATCGATACTGGGGTCTCGTTGAAAAATATCGATATTTGCGAGAAATATCGGCTGTTTCGCTCCCTTTTGATGCTGTTCATGTGACCACTCACTTGAAATATTGAACGCTGTTTTAGCACCAAAATCGTAAAATAACCGATATTTAGCCCTTTATTGTGTGTGCTGTTGCACTGTGCTTGAAAACACATGACTATTTCTTCTCGGCTCAGGGAAAAGTGGATCGCTCTGAGAGGCGTTTTATTGTCCCTATAGCGATGTTAGACAAAGTAAAAACCCACGATGAGGATAGAAAACAGCAAACTGGCAAAGAGCTAATCATTAAGGCCTAAAAAAAATTCCGAATTAATGTATGCCAGGAGCCAAATATAATTACAAAGGCCGACTTTCCTTCCCATTAAATGGCCTTAGCTCCCACGAGTCTCCTGTAGCTCAGTATTAGAGCATCCGAACTGTAATCGGAAGGTCTTAGGCTCGACTCCTGATAGAAGCACTTGGATTTTTTTCTGAGTTTGCCTGTGTCATTTACTGATTAAATACATCATTCTCAGTTTTTTTTTTTTAATTTCCCCATACAAATCTAAACAATAGGTATAGTTCGATCACTGTGGTTAAAAGCCTCAAAATCTTAGAAAGTCATCTTGGGTTGGCTGTGCTCGAACACACCAACCTGCGTCTACCAACAAACGAATTCAGCTTCTAAAATTTATAAAATGTTACCTTTAACATCTAATTCAGTTTTGCAGTTTTTATAACGTTAACAGTTGTGAAAATGTATTATTTTTTGTTCCATTCTCTGCATTATTCATATTTAAATAACAAATAAAACAAAATAAAAATGCCAAGATGCCTTATTGATAAAAAGAAACCTTTAATAATTGATTAGTTCAAAGTTTTTGACTAATTTACTTACCGAAATCGTTTTAGACTTTTCTTTCTTCTTCTTCTTCGTATTCTTTTTCTTTTTACATTTAAAACAAAAACTCCTCCAAAAGAGGGAAAATTTGATGTCGCTAAAGTTTTAATAATTAAAAACAACATATCAAACGCGACAGTGTTTAATCTGTAGAATTAATAAATTATCAACACACTGTTCAGTGTGTTTAAACGACCGTATGGCAAGATCTTGCATCATATCGTGATCGCACACTTTTGTTTAGATCGTTCGGATATTTATATATTTTTGGTTAAAACGAAATCAGCGAACAGAAGATCATAACTTTCATCCCATCCCAAACCTATCATATCGTCACTTATCTGTGTACTTTTATGATGTCTTGAAATACTCCAAGAATACCAGTCCATTTGAATTGACAAATACTGTTGCGTTTCATTAAAAATAATCTTTACTGTCATCTTTTTAATAATAAGACTGCTCACTGCTAAGATGATATGAAAACGGAAATTAAATATAATCAAAGAACGTTTTTTTTTGTCTTAAATTATAAAGTCTGATTTAAGGGGGCATTCTGGTTGAATTTTCATGAAATAGTATGTAATTTTAGGAAATAAGTAAGAGACAGATCAAAAAAATTGAACGCACTACTACACAGTTGGCCAGTACGTGAGAGCACTTCCGGTTGTCAGCAGCCTGTTTTCGTGTCCATCTATTTAACAAATCGACGGCAATTTTCTATGGTCTATAAGAGTATAGACCATAGAAAACTGCTGTCGATTTGTTTTTTACAATAACATGGAAAAATTACGAGCGGAATTGGCTATTTTTTTCGTTGAGAAAGCGCGCGCGTTACATCTGACGTCATTTTTATTGACGTTCTCTTATAGACAATAGCTACGAGCCAATCAGCGCGCGGGAATTTGGACAGTTATTGTAAAATAATTATTAACTTCAAATTTTAATTTTTAAATAACTTAAAATATCAATATCTTTTAATTGACTTGACCCCTTTTTATACGATTTTTTAAATATTTAACACAGATTGATGTCGCCCTGTGTTACCCCCTATAGGGGCGATTTCGCTATATTTTGGTCAAAAATACTCAACAATTCGACATAGAACCTCTTTTGTAACATGAATTAGCTCTTACAACACCGGAGAGAAAATGTTGAAGTTTTTCTCCTAGGAAAAACAATCAATAATCAATTTTTAGCGGCTTCTCTAAAATACACAGGAAGAACTTGAAAAAATTGACCAATTCTTTTAAGTTGCAATCCACTTCCATCCTATCGATCCCCACTAGTAGGGTTATTGTTAATAAAACTGAACCATTATTTTAATGATTCCATTGAAACATACACGTTTTTAGGCTATTCATGGTGACACTAAAATAGGTGACACGGCCCCTTTAAGATTGTTTAAAACCTCGCACACATAATAAAGGCAAAATACTGGAAATTTCCATAATCGTGGCATTTGACAAGAATGCCTCTTATTCGTACTAATATCACACAGCTTCCCTGCGTGTGAATCTGGTTCTTTAGTTGTGCATTGCAAGTAACAAGCCGCCCAATTTTAATATTATAGTAGACTTTATTCAGTCGTTCGAAAGTAATTCAGGCAATCGGAAACGGATTGGCGAAAACTACACCATCCTAATAAGCACATGACAACACTTAACTTTGAGAATCAAACTTACATGGAGTATAGATTCTAAAAGCAAAAAATTATTAAAAGTCAATAAGAGCTAAAGGTGAAGTATCACGAGAATTCGATGTCATTTCAAAACCCCAAAATGTTTGTGTGTCAACATAAACAAAAATATAATTGTCTAGTTTTGTTATAAATTATCACCGAGTACATTAAAACTGTCGATTAGTGCATCTGGCCAGAGATAGAGTACGCCAGTATGGATTGAAACTTGAAAATGTTAGGCTAACGTTTTTCAAGTTTTAGCATTTTTGTTTCCAAAATGCGCTAGCTCAGATAACGAGTTGTTCCTTTCAAGAATTGAGTTGATTTCTTTCTTCCGTTGTTCTAGAATTATTTTATAGCTAAGTGAAGATCTTATTTCACCATTTTTGACAGAAGCGGTCGAAAACCCCATGACACTTCCCCTTTAAGTCTGGATTCTCGATCTGTAACTTGATTGTAGGAAACCGTGAAAGCAGCGACGACGGCACGCCAACGAAAACGTGACTTGAAAACACAACTCATTTACTACATTTTGTTTGTGCTGCTTCGTGATTATTTTTTTCAACTCGTTCAACTTGTAGAAAATGGCGAACTACCCAGGAACCATACTGGTTAGAATGGTGCTGGAGTTAAGAAAGAGAATGAAAAATTCACCGTCGTGCAGTTCTACCTTATTACTTTCAACTTTCAACATTATTCAAAAATTCATTAATAGTTCATAAGTCCATTGACCTTTCAAATGGTCGATAATACATCACATGCAGTGACTTTATATTGATAAATCTCCTCCTTATTAGTATGCGGTGTTTTATTAGCTGATAAAACACTCCTCGTTAGCATGCGGTGTTTTTCTCGTATGCTAATTTCCAACGTTCACAGAAGCATAATTGTTATGAACTCTATTGACACACGCTTTTCCAGGAATGTTTTTGAAGCCGTTCAAAAAACTCGCAGCACGTGTTTTATCGGGTCTAAAACCACTCGGCTACTCCTCGTGGTTTTAAATCCTGAAAAAAACACTCCCGCTCGTTTTTTTAAACATTACTTAACCTTTGTAGTTAAATGTTATAATAACACTGGACCCGCAAATAGCATTCGCTGATCTAGGCGGGTAGTGTAGAGTAATTAGAGTAATTACGTAATTACACAGCGAATTAATATAAATATGAATAAAATATTTTACAATAGTTTTAGAATGAAAGAAAACATGTAAATAAATTAATATTAATTAACATAAATAACAAACACAATGTGATTAAACGAGACAATAATTTCAATGACAACACTGAGAATATGACTAAGTTTTTAAGTGTATCAAGGAGTGAGAAAGTGGGATAATAAGTTCTGGGATTCCAATGATTAGGAGAATAGATGACTTATTAAGGTATGGACATCAACATAAGCTTCCTCATATTTCATAAACTGTAGTAGCACATTTTAGAGGTAATTTTTAAAGGATATTTTTTGCTTTACTGAAATATACCTTGGGATTCCATTCCAGAGTTTAGATCCAATCCTTGAATCCTTATTCTTAGTATCTGTCGCCTTTTATTCTGTTATTAGAAGCGTAATAAACATATATACTTGGGGGCTTCACACTAGAGCTTGTAAGTAAAATCTAAGTGCACTTGAAACCTACTTGAGTGTGAAGGGGTAAAACCTACCAACTTGAACTTTACTTAGTGACTATGGAAACGTTCGTAGTTCAAAGAAGCCGAAGTACGCCGCCAAGTATGGCCAACACCACACTTGAGAATGTACTTGACCAATAGGAAAAGGAAAACCAACTGAAAGCCACGTGCTGCGGTGCCAGAACAGATAAACATTTTGCCGTGAACTAAAATTAATCCAAAAAAAATCAAAATGGATGGCTGGAGATACGCCTCGCAGTTTGAGGACTCCATGGAACAGTCTTTTTTGTAAGTAACCATAAAAAAAGGAAAAGCCGATACAAATAGTTAAACTTACGATCTTATTTGAATTTCATCTTTAGAAACAGCCTGAACCATCGATTTTCAGTTCAGAAGATGTCGCCTGTTCTTTTGTTTTGTCGCCAAGTACTCGTAAACAATGAAGTACCTATGCATTCCCTGTAATGTTAAAACTCTCTGAGTTAAAATTAAAGACAAAATAAAGAGTAAACAACATAAAATGTTTTTTCGTTGCAAAGGCTCCATGATTTTCCGGCGAGCAATCGCATTTCTGATTTTACCGCGAACAATGATTGACAGCTTGTGCTTCAAGTGTATACTTTGTCACCAGGTGTGAAGCCAAGTTTTCTAAAGTGCGACTTGAGATTTTCAAGTGCACTTGAATCAAGTGCTTACTTGAAACTAACTTAGCTTGTAGTGTGAAGCCAACAACTATTCTGAAAAGGGCCTCGAAATGACACTGCTTAACTTAAGCTGTTAAGTTGTTTTGACTGAGAAATGAAGATTCACATTCAGTTTTGTTGTTTGCCGAATAAACCACTTTCCATTCAATGTAAACATAAATTACCGTTAAATTTCCCTTTGTTGATTTAAAGGACGCGTTTAAGGGCTTGTTTTTGAGAAGTGCTTTTACAGAATGGGGCTAGGGGGTTAATATGAAAAGAAATTTTGTATTCAAAAATTGTTTTGAGTTTTGCCATAAAACAGCTCATGCCCTACGGCTTTAAAAATCCCTGACGCTAGCAGTCCAAAGGTTGATATTCGAAGAGCGCCTTTTATCGTACCTTTTTTAGAGGGATGAAATTGGCTTTTTCCAGTTTATCTGGAAGGTTTAAGGAAAATATGACAGTATGGAAAATGGATAAGAAATATTTGGTCTAATGCGCTAAATCATCGTGATGTTCAATTTTAACCCATTCAGGTAGGATAAGATAAGATAACTTTATTATATCTCATTCAGGATATCTCTAACAAAAAACTACTTACAAAATTATTACAATCACGTGGAAAGAAATAAAAATGTATCAATGTAAGCTAAGGAGATCTAGCAGGCTATAAAAACAAGAAAGCGATAGAATTAAAACAAGATATTTTGCTGCATGGCATCATCGCAATTAGCCAATAAGTAATTTACATGATAACTTTTATCGCTTATTCTATTAAAAATTTGTTCCGATAGTTCCCAGAATCCATTAGGTGAATCAGGTTGAGATAACTTAAAATGATCAAGACCGGCCTTAAAGACGTTGATACCTGTGGAGTATCGCACACGTAATGGTAGCTGGTTTCAATATTTAAAAAGCGGATTTTAAATATATTGTCTTTATTCATCCAATTTTGCGTTACAAATGTACTGATGGATTCATAATAAAATTAAGATATAAATGGAGTACGAAATTAAGAATAGCAATACACATCTGGAATGTTTATCCTCAATCCATTAAACGCTCTTTCTCGTCACCTACGAGAGTGAAATGAAGGAATTTCTCCTACAACGATTAAATAAGTCTGTTTTAAAATCTCCAATATTGTAAAAACTATCTGACTTATATCATGGAAAATAAACATTTATTCGTTCACATTAATTGTAAAAAACTTTAAATAAAAATGTATAGAAGCTGTAGGCTTAAAAACTGCAATAACTGTTTTAACTACAGTTACAAATTAGGACTGCCATATGATGAAAGAGGAGGAGACCTTTGAAATCAGGCATACGATTGATTACATAGAGAGTAATACATGGGCGCGCGGAGATATGGAATTTATCGTCGAGTGTTGACATCGATATCGAACGAGTGAGCGCAGCCAACGAGTGAGATATCGAATGTGAACACGAGAAGATAAATTCCATATCTCCAAGCGTCCATGTATTATTCTGTTTATTATATAAACAAGAATCAACCATTCCATAAACCAAAACCATGCCATATAGTCGAGAACCCGATAAATGTATTTCTGATTGGCTGATATTTTTACACGTAAAAATATCGTATTTTTACATGTGAAAATACAATAGACTATTGTTATATCAACAATAGTCTATTGTTATATTAACAATAGATTTCTGTCGAGAAACAACAGACTATTGTTATATCAACAATAGACCATTGTTATATTAACAATAGATTTTTATTCTACTAAGTAACTAAAGTTTAACTCAAGTTAGTGTCAAGTTACGTGACATCATACCTAACTGTAATTAGTGTTTTCGGTCGACTTTGCGGTCACACCGCGCAGTTAACTACAGTTAGTTCTAATTAGCCTGTGTATGACGTCAGAATTAAAAGAGGTTCGTGACCGCCCTTATTGTTTATTCGTGAAATGTCAACATGGTTGAACGACGTAGAGTGTGTCCAGTTATTCTTCTTTAATATTTTTTCCAAGCGGCAAACCGTCAGAGAAAAATGCGAAATAAACTGACAATTTTAACCGATGCTCGACGCCACTTGTTGCTACCTTGTTGTATGTAGATTTCTTTGTTTGTTGTTTTTGGTTTTCCCCTCGCTTCACGCTTGGTTTTTAATTTTGCATATTTGTGATGCTCATCTCGCACGTGAAAAAGAATTGTCACATTCTGATTGGTTGTTTGTTTGTAAACTTAAGACTAACCCATGAACCCTGCTTGGGTATAACTATAGTTAGTCTGTATTGTTTTGGATCACCGAGGCGTAGATTTTCTAACTATAGTTAGTTTGAACAGAGAAGCGGTCACATTACCGAAATAGCTAACTATAGTTATCCCCGTCTTAACTATAGTTAGTAGCCCAGATGTGACCGCAGCCAATCTTGACTTAAGAGGACTTCGAGGCTTCGTTAATCTTAAGATCGTTTTCAAGATCAAATAGCAAAACAGAATAAGACCGTTCAATCTTCACCAAAATTTCAAATCCATGCTATGATCGTGTTGATGCGTGATCTTTACGAAGACATTAGCATCGTTTACAGAGCAAGAAATTATCATAAAAGACCATTTAAACACTATTACTTTCCTTTGTTAATTTGCTGTCTTCTGGCGGGCATACCAACATTTGCATAACTGATAACCGATGAAGACCTAAGCTCTTACGTTGAAACGTCTCTTTTTTTCACAAACGTTTGCTTTAAGCGTTTTTTAAGCCAGTATCAAACCATTTTATATATCTTAGTCCTGAACCCTGGCTGCAGTTTTAGTATTTTCCGTGCGATTTTCTTTGTTAAGTTATAATCACCTTAAAATGGTAACGTTCTCAATTTCCCTAAAATTCAGCAATTTCCCCCTCTCTCCATTCTAAAACATATTAAAAATTTCGAAAGACGTGGCTCACACTGTGATTCTATGAAGGCAATTTTGGATTGCTTAGAAGCTCCATTATATATGTTGGCACATACGGACGGCAGTAGATAATAATGGTAAAACGCTGAAAACTTACAAAATCATATTACTTTATCAGACCTCCTCACCCCCTCCCCCTTAAGTCCTGTATCATTGCGCACCAGTATCCGTGATTCATTGTTTTTGTAGAACAAGAGGCTCCCCTGAGTTTAAAGTGACCGGAAGGGAGCCATCCGAGGAAACCCTAAACGTTTCCATGGGATTCAGCACATTCCTTAGGATATTTTCCGCGTCGTAAGGGGAATTCTGAATTGTCAGGTTGAAAGTGTTATCCTGCGAAGTAACCACGACCATAATCTGGCCTCTTGAAAACGCATAAGCATCGGATTGAACATGAGCCTCCACCTAAATATGGAAACAAAGATGGCGGGTTAGTAAGATGCACCTGAAAATTAATATACCTCTTACTAACCAAGTTCGAGGACCGTACTGTAACTTACGGACCGAGCGGGCCATAAATCAAAGGGAAAAACAAAACGAGGATTCGTTACTTACAGTACGGGCCAAAAAAAAAAAGGTTAGTAAGATATTTATTATATCTTAAAATACGAAATACGGAAATACGGCCCGAAAATTGACCAATTACACCGCGCGTACTAACTGAGTGGTTTTCAATTGAGTGTCGAAAGTAATTTCACGTTTGCTTTGCTTTTGTATTACTACGCGCTGTGATTGGTTAAAACTTGCGCCACCATTTCAACCAATGGGAACCGCGCGTTTTTCCGCGCTTGGCGCCACAGTTACGTGTATTGCTTCGAATTCTGATTGGCTCGTTGTGTTGTTTACATCTGTTGCGATTGGCCAGAGTAATTACTGTGGTTTTGGTTTTACGACACTTAATTGAAAACCGCTCTACAATAAATGACATTATTACCCCAGAAGAGGATCCAAGGGTGGGTGATTGTGGGATAGTAGTAGATCATGCGGTGAGATGCGGCATACCCTAAATTTTCTTACAAGGGTAGGATAAGGGGCGAATATACCACCGTGTATTTGTAGATATATGCTCAAACTCATTAATAATTTATTAAGAGAAAACAAACGAAATCATCCGTGAAGGAGGTTTCAAAAAGTGATCTTAATTATCATAAAATTTGGTGAACTTTTTCTTCGAATTTCTCCAAGAATTACTAATGATTTGAGATGCTTTTTTAACTGACTCAAAAGAGTGTTGCATCCGATTTCCAAACATCTCGAAGTTGAAAAAAGCTTGGCCGCACCTCGTTTTCTCATTCCACCCCTTGACGTATGGAAATAGGATAGAACACTCTTCCTCGTGTACTAAAGCTTCAAGCTTTTATGTTGAGGTCAAAAGCAGCAACTTTTCCTCCTTTTCAGGTGAACTCCGCCATTCAGTCCAGCAGTTTTCATTTCTGGCGATGGTTGGTTTCGCAGTCCAGAACATATACTTTAGGGAGTTTTAGCAACGACGATGGCGATGGCAGGGAAAACATCACTATTAAAATGAATTCGCGTTTTTTGGAACATCCACGCGATTATTCCAATTCGCTTTAGATATCAAATGTAGGTAAAATTTCCTGGAGTTGTATTCGTGGAGACAGCACCCAAGTTTAGAAAGAGTAAGAACAATTCGCCGTCGTGTGTTTACGTCCTCCATAAAACGTCCCATCGGGAAATTTCACGTCCTAGTCGTGTAGTGACGGCAAAGAAATGTAACAAAAAGTGTAATGCACGTGCAGAGTTGTTATTCTGGTTGTTAAGCCTATTGTTTTTTGACGTTTTCGTTGCCATCACCGTCGTTGTTGCTAAAACTCCTTTATTCGCAGAAAGCGCGAATTTTGCGTCATGTTTTGCGAGCGAATAGACTGCGTGTAACAAATAAGGATTGCTTTCTATGGTAATGTTCACTCTCACTTTTTTTCATTTGTGAGGACATAAGAGTCGTCTAGATTTCCATTGGTCAATAAAGCGCTAGGCCTGCTAGGGTACTTTGCAGATAGAGGGTAGGCGTTTAATCAAGGAAATGCAGTATTTTGATAAACATTTTTGTTGATGTTTTATCGTCTTTGTTTAAGTTACAATTTTTTCGCAAATGAAATGATGAAAACGAGTTGCAATCCTCCACCATCTTACCTGTTTGTTCTGCAGCCAATCTTTACCAAGAGATGTTCTAAATTTTGCTAGAGTCTGAATAAATTTGTACAGTGGATGTTCAGTAGACATGTAAGGCCAGAGCGATTCGCGGTTGTTGGGATCGGAGCCGCCATTAAACCCTTGCTCCGTTCCGTAATATACTATTGGAATCCAGTCCCCCATCATCACAAACGTCAGCTCGTTTTTGAGTCCGGTGTAGCTTGGGTTCAAATTCAGAAATCTTGGATTGTCATGGTTATCTACAAAGCCCCCAAAGATGGATCTGAAATAACATGATCAAGTGTTAGCGTGAAATAACAGATAAAGCTATCTTTTTCTTTTAATTGATGTTGGTGACTGGGAACGAAAATTCCTTTTCCTTTACCTTTTACTTTAGAAAAATTAAGGACTAAGCAGGGAACTGTTTCAGCCAAGTGCAAGATACAAGAGATAGCGAACCAACAATTTAAAATTAAGTGAATTTGATCAATTCTTCAGGGGCGGATTTAGGGGGCGGGGGGGGGGGGGGGGGCGTGGGGGGAGGACGAGGGGGCCGGGGACCCCCTTTTTTCTTGCGTATTTTATTGTACTTTTCGTAACCGTCTTTCCAATAGTATTTTGCAAAAAGTCGTTTTAAAAAAAATCCTCATAAAGTCTTTCTTCCGAAGCCTTAACTTTTGGTCACAAATGCTTCCAGAATGCTGTAAAACAGAATCTCCACGACTGTCAATTTTTCATTGCGCTGGAGGGGGCTGGGGGCAGGGGGAAAGCGCCACAATTTCGTCGGCCCCACCTTTCTGGATCCGCCCCTGTTCTTTGCTGATTTATTCAGTCAATGTTCTTAATGTGGCCTTTTTTACCATGATGTCCCAGCATTACATAGACAAATTCTACGAAAACTCACCTTTTTTTTAATTGTAATTTACTAATTTGTAACATTCGTTGTGTAAATACCGACAATTTTCAGCCTATGTGTAAACCTTGAAACGGACCATCAATGTAAAATAAAGTAAATTTGACCCATTCTTTGCTGACTTTTTCAGTCAACCTGAGGTATTATATATCTTTTTTCCATGATGTCTCAACATTACATAAACACTTGTCCTGACATTTTACGAAAACGCACCGTTTTTGAATTGTAATTTACCAATTTTAAAATTCTTTGTGTATACATAGTCTCTTGCCTATGTGTAATCCCCGGAAAGAGGTAATAAGGAGCTAAAGCCGGCGACACACCAGGCGATTTTATACGCCGATCGCGGCGAATTTGATCGCCAGCAAAAATCGCTTGCGATTTCCGCTAACGATTAGTACGGACACACTTGGCGATTTTTTTCGCCGATCGCGGCGATGTGGCAGTTTTAAAAATTCATGTGATAAAATCACCCAACCTGATGGGTTGACTTTACTGGCGATCCGCAGTAATGACCGAACAAAATCGCGAGAACGGGTACACTTGGAGAATGCCGGCGAATTTAATCGCCGATATCTGACATGCCAGATATCGGCGATTTTATACGCCTATAGCGGCGGTCGGCGAGAATGGCAATCGCTGCACCGGGCATACCTGGCAATTTTCGCCGACCGCGGCGATCGGCGTATAAAATCGCCAAGTGTGTCGCAGGCTTTAAGCAACGACGACGGCGACGGCAACGACAACGCTGCAAAACAATAACTTTAATGAGCAAAAACAATCGCTCTGCACATGCGTTTTACATTTTGGTACATGTTTCTGCCGTCCTCTGCAAAACAACAACGTGAATGACCACATTTTAGGTTTTGTGGAGAACGGAACGCACGACGGTGAATTTTTCATTTTCTTTTTTAACTTGCACGCCACTCCTGCCAATTTGGTTCCCGGATAGTTCGCCATTTTTGTTTAAGTTAAGCGAGTTGAAATAATCGCGAGCAACACAAATGAATATATTTTCGGGGACGTTTTCGTTGCCGTTGCCGTCGTCGTTGCTTCAACCCCCCTAATTCTGAGTCCCCAACGGAAACTGAATGCATGATCTTCCAGATTAACGCTTGGGGTGCTCTACCACCAATTAGCTATTGGACTGAGACCTGTGCGGTGAGCGAGGTCATTTTAGTTGGAGATATGTACCCGAGGACCCGCTTCGCACAAGCACTCCAACATACTGAAACGTCCCATTGCTTAGTGGTCGAGCATTCGAACCGGTATCCGGAAGGTCATGAGTTCGATTCTTGTTGGGGACTCGGAATTTTCTTTTTCCTAGTAAGACCTTGACAATGAAAACTATTATTTATTGGTACATAATTAAACAGCCCTCGAAACGAGATAACTACTGCGGAGATAGCTGATCTAAAAAGCTTTGACTTGAGAGAACTCCACGGTAAGCTGGGATGGGATAATCTCTGTATTAGAAGGAAAAACCAAACATTTAAATTGATGTTTAAGAGCGGCTGCCTGTAAGGATCGAGAATTCGCCGTCAACGACCAATTTGGCGAATCGCTCATATTCGGTCCAAAAATACCCTTTGTATAGAAAGCAAAACAAATACACACCATTTAGAATTGATTATTGGTTATTAGTGTTTGAAAGAGTTAAATAAAACATACCCGTTCTTTCTGTTCTTCTCCCTTTAATGCTGCACCACTAAGTTTCTACAAATGCCATACGTTTGCTTAATCAGCGAAGGTTATTAATTGAATCCATTTTCTCACAGCACACGCCTCCAAGACCATTGAGCATCCGTTCAAAGATCTTTCAAACCTTCGGTGAAGTGTCAAGCAACCCCAAGTTCAACCTTACTATACCAGAAACTGTTTCAGAATTCGCAAACTGAGTAGCTGCAGATATGACCTATACTACGTTTTCAAACTGATTCGCCCACTGTTGACAAAAAGTGAACATCGAAAATTACCGGTGGATCTCCTAATCAATTCATCTAGAACATTCCAGAACACTTTAAACTGAGGCCGTGACGCTGATCACAATAAATGGACTCTGGATTCCTTGCTGGGGTAGGCTTTTTATCCTGCCCGTTAACTCTTTGAATCTCGTAGACCAGCGTTACGTAAAGCACGAGAAAACTCCAAAGTTCTGTTGAACCTGAAACTAAAATGCCCACAGTCGCTTGACAAACCGATCACTTAAATTTATAACAAGGGGAACGCCCGTAACAACAACTTTGGACTCTTGTTCTCATGACGATTCATGACGATTCATTCAGTTTTGAAGGCTCAGGGCGAATGTTCCTTTCCTGTTCTCAATTTTGCGGAACATACCAGTCGCAAAACTTCACTGATTTGCTGTTTTAGGCAAGTGTAACCTAAGTGTATATTTTTCATCAAATGAATATTGTGTCGCTAGCAGTAAGGACACATACAAATAGTGGATCAGAGAATCAACTTTGCAGTGTATTTAAAAATGCCCTAGTATGGAAATGAGACACTACACACGAGGCAAAGAAGAAATCTCCGACCTCAGCGGGAATCGTACCCACCACTTCCGCATTTGATCGTCTGTTGCTCTACTGACTTAACCACCAGGCTCCCCTGTGATCAAATCCTGAGGTCGCGAGTTCGATCGATTCTCTGTCATTTCCTTACCAGGGCTAACGCTTAGTGGGAAATTCATAGGTTCACTTTAGCACTTTAACATACACTGCAGAGTTAATTATCTGATCCATTATTTATATTTTTCATCCTCCACTCCAAGGTCGCTGTGTAAGAGGCGATCAGAGCTGGGACCTACAACTGACCCCTTAGTGTTCACACAGACTGTCGTTTACAAACGGATGAAGCGCGAGATACCAACGAAATGGACTCAGTTGTAGTCCCTCTCGGTCACGCCTTGCAGAGGCTTTGAAGATCGCTGAAAACTGAAACGAAGAAGAAATTAGCCCCTTAGTTGAAAGAAAAATGCTGATATTTCACCTTGAACATCGATGTATTGCTTACACACCGCTGTCTTTTGGATTTTCACTGAAAGCAAACAAACATCAAATATCGCCAGGCGTTGTTAAACACGGAGCGATCCTATAAGACCAGGCTGAACCGTTCAGACTGTCAATCAAAAATCCCAAACGCGCGTATCGGATTGGCTGATTACCAAAGGTCTTATTAATTTTAGCAACGTTCAAGTTCCCGCAACTTCGATTCGAAAGGACGTGAAGTCGGCGGAAAAGCTGTTTTAGTTCAAATTATTTTGTTCAAAATCAATCCAACGAATATGGCTACAGGAGAAGAATTTAGAAAGTTAAGTTATTCGTCTATTGTGAGATCGGAAATTCATTTATCGGCTGGTAAAATCTTATCCTTTCGAGATATTTCTGAAATGATTAGCATAAAATTCGTAAACAAACTCTGTCTCGAAATAGGTTGTTCTTCTGAAACCGGCTTCCGAGATGGAATCGCTTCGATCCTTTCTGTCGTTTAGTGGGGGAGAGCTAAGTAAGGACACAAAGTCGCGGAAGCGAAGCCTAGAAGAAACAACGGAGCGGGCAACGGAGGAGAAAAGTGAAGTGTCTCAAGCGGCGAGCGATCGCACGCAAGACGACGGAGCTGGAAATCTTTTTGAAGTCGGCCGCTCTATTGCTTACTGTATATTTAGTACTGGCTAATTTTAATACTGATGTGACAGCCATTGCCATTATCATTTCATCCATAAGATACATAAGAGCAACATCAGGTCGTGTTTTGTTTGTATCTTTGGTGATTTTTCGAATTAGCAAATTATGCAAATATGCATGATCACGTACGAAATGGGACAAATGTGTTTAGATGTTTTTATTTTTGACTTGTGCATAGAACTTTAGAATTTATTACTGCTACTTCCAGCGGATTAGTAGAGTTAGTTTTCACGTACGTGATCGATAGATACACAAGCGGTAATGAACTTGAACCCAACATGACGACTCGAGCGGTCGTTTATAATTTAGCGGAAAACATCTGCCAAATTTTAATAAATCCCGCCAGTTTTGGCGAACAACACAGACTCGGTTGGTTATCGGCATGTTCAGATGGAGGGATACAGATGTCCAGTTCTTTGCAGGCTTCAGTTTATAATGGTTTCGATCTTTGTACTGTGTGTTTGGTAGAAGGATTTCGAATTTCGAGGTAAGTTTCGTATAATATTTCGATTGCGGCAACGAAACTTGATTATTTCCGTTAATATCGTTAATCTCGCTAATTTCTGGTGTTTTACAAGATTTATAGTTAACGTTTAGCTTATTTTTATTGATAAATCGATTCCCTCTTCGATTTTACAAACGATAGTTCTTCTCTCTTTTTTCCTCGACCGTTGCCGACGTCATCCACCATTATACTGATCCGTTTGGAAGCCAACAAAGCGCTTCAAAGGGGGCGTGTCCTTCCCTTTTATAGGATCGCTCCGTGTTTAAATAGAGAGACCAGTCTCCTGCTTCCATATTAATGAACCAACACGCCACAAGCCGTCCCAGAAGCCCGATCGGCTTTGCTGTATTAATGTATTGGACTAACAACAAGTGGCTTTGAAAACTAAACCTTATTTCAATGGAAGCTTCATCACAAAGCAGTCGCGATGTTCCGGGTACTAACCGAGGTTTCATTCCACAAGAAACACTCGATCATCCTTTCGACGTTACTTTGGTTGTCGAGGATGGGAAAGACTTCAAAGCTCACAGACGTATTCTTTCAGAGGCAAGTACTTTCTTCGAAAAGTTGCTCAGTAGCGACATGAAAGAGTCTAACGAAGGAGTAGTTCGGTTGGAAATGATAACAGAGATTTGTTTAAGCGACATACTGGAATTTATCTACACCGGGAGTGTTCACATAACAGGTGAAGAAAATGCTCGAGATTTGATCGTATTGGCAGACTATTTAGTTCTTCCGCATCTGAAAACTATTGCTGAGAACACTGTGGCAGAGAAGTTAAATGTTTCCAATTGTGTTTCAACCTACCATTTTGCAGAAAACTACCACTGCGAAAAACTTCTTTCCGACTCGAGAAACTACATCCTCTCAAATTTCAGCACCGTAGCGCAAGCGGAAGAGTTCTTGAATCTGTCGAGCAATGAAGTTAAAATGTGGATTTCAAGTGACGAAATAAATGTAAGCGCCGAGGAAGATGTTTTCAACATCATTCTAACATGGATTGATCACGAAAAAAACGAGCGAAAGGAACATTTTGCCGAGTTGTTTCGTGAAGTTCGACTTGTTTATGTATCACGTGACTTTCTACGCCGTGATATCGTGACAAATGAGCTCGTGAATCATAATGAAGGCTGCATGGATCTCGTGAAGGACGCTATGAAGTTCATTGACTCTGAAAGTTTCCATCATCTCCGTGTCAAACCAAGAAAGTCCCTTGAGATCCCCGTTATAGTAGTAGGCTGTGTTAGACGTAGGGAGAACGATGAAATTCTTTGTTATTATCCTCGTTCGGATAAATGGTCAAGATTTCGTGGCACGGTGCCGGGTTATCTCAATTACAATTATGACACCAAAAATGCAGTTTCTTGTCACGGTAACTTATACTTTGTATCTCAGCAATACAGCAGATTATTAAGCTATGATTCATTCTCAAGCGAGTGGGAGTCATTTCCGAATGAAGTGCAGAGGAAAATTGATTGTGTATGTGTTAGTAATGAAGATGTTTACGCCTTGATGAGTGAATATGGTAAATCTTGCCCTGGCTGTGTTTCTCTGCGCTCTAGTGGAGTCTACTTGCCTTGTGGCAAAAGACATCTTTCCTATCTCATGAAATACACACCCGAATCAAACTCTTGGCAAGATGTAACATGTTGTGACATGGGTTTGAGGTTTGGAGTTTGTGCTGTGGCCACTGAAAACAATTTTATTTATTTTCTTGGTGGTTCATTACAACAACACAACAGGCAATGCAAGGCCCTGCCCGATGCTGACAGGTATGACCTTAGTACAAACACATGGGACAAAATTGCTGACCTTCAGGAACCGAGAAGGGATGCTTGCGGTGCTGCGGCATACAAGAAAATTTACATTGCTGGTGGAGGTAAAGATTGTTCAGTATCTTGTGAAGTGTACCATGAAACAACAAATGAATGGCAGTTTATAGCAAGGCCAAAGATGCAAAGCTACTTAACATGTTTGTGTGCTGATAACAAGCTCTGTTTAGTAAAAGATTTCATTTCCAGCGAAGGAAACCCAAATCAACAGGACAGCATTATTGAATGCTATGACCCTGACAAGAATGAATGGCAGGAGACTGCTCCATTACCTTTGGAATGGAATAACAATGTACTGAGTGTACGCTATAACCAACTTACGTTTGCTTCTTTAATGAGAGTGTTTAAAGAATCAAAGTTCGTTCAACAAGCCTTATACACTGAGGACCGTTCAAAAGTTGCAGAGAAATGTGTGATCATGTGAACTAACATTAGAGGAATTAGTTATATATAGCCAAATTTAGATTAAACTTGTATTTTCACTAGACTGTTATTTTTGCAGGCATTGCATAATCAAGACAAATTCCAGAGCTGCCATCAAAATCAAGTTTAAGTCTAGTTGTAAGAGGTTTTGGCAGCCAGTTGTGTGGCATTTGAGTTTTTTGAAAAATTCTTAATCCAAAAAGCCTTCCTGGAGCAAAAAAGGTGTGTCCAATTGGGTCAAATCCCCTCATTTTGGATGATTTTTATTCGTCCTCTTTTGAAAGTATACATACTGTATCTATACTGCTCATAAATATCACATTCACATTTTTAAGGATAGGAATGGAAGAAAGATTAGGTGTCCATATCTCCCTGGGTTTGTCATTGCTCAGACTCAGAACACTGATAGTTTCATAAGACTTCTTGCTTGCATTGGTTCAAAACCAATGTTGATCGACACTAATACATAGTCACCTTTTAAAAGTAGGCTATTGTAAAATGTATAGCCGTGGTAAATTACAAATTAATAAGTCCTATCTTCTTTTTTGACTTCATCTTGTAAAATAATAACTGAGGAGACCTAATTAATATAAGCTTCATGGTTTCCTTTAGGTCTCCTCGCCATTGTTACATCTATCTTCTTCTATTTTTATTATTTTTTTGTTTACATTGTATTTGTGGTGTGGCAAAATAAATAAATTAAAATTAAATGAAATTAAACTAGATGTGTTTTCCAACAAATACCTGCAGTTAAATGACTACTAATGTAGGGGATTCCCCTGGTAATAACCATGGGGGCGGGGCAGAGGGTATAGAATTGACGTGCGGTGATTTCAATCCCTCAAGCCCAAACCATTTTCCCTAGTGATAAACACCTAATTCTACTTTCAGTATATGACTTCACCAAAGAATTAGTGCCTTAATTGTAACCCTTTCACCCCCAATATCAGAGAACAATTAATTCTTCTACCTTGTCCCCATACTTTTCTCATAAAAGTACTGGGGAGAGGGTATGAAAATATGCAGAAACTCACCTTTGGTGATCATATCCTTAATTCTCATGACCTCAGGGGTTGAAGAAGCATTGATATTATAAAGAGAAATTTGATGCTGATTGCGGTTAGGGCTTAAAGGGTAATAGAAATTCTTTGAACTGGTACAATAAGAAATATGTAGGAAACAGTGTGGAGAATGTGCATCTTGATCAAACAATGACAGCCTACAAAAATGGAGGCAGAGAAAGGACCTGGAGGGCAGCATAAATTAGAATGAATTAGAATAGCAATTAACTTTAAAACTGGATAACAAATAGTTTTAATAGAGATATATAAATTTGGTATTTTTTTAAGCCACCAGGCTTTTTTATTGATCATTTTTTAAAACAAAGTTTTTCGAGAAGAAAATGACTATGCTGTTTTTTGGGTCACAGTACCGTGGTCGTAAGTAATAACGAGGCACTGTTTATATTATCAACCTTCTAACCCTCAATATTAAAGAACAAGCTCTCCCATCTTGTCCCCATACTTTTCTTATAAAAGTACTAGGGAGAAGTTATTAAAATATGAAGATAAATTACCTTGGGGGATCATATCCTTAAATCTTGTGACCTCAGGGGTTGAATAATTGAAAACAATAGTCTATTGTTCTAAGCCTGTGTACTTCACTGGCTTAGAACAATAGACTATTGTTTTCAGTTTAGTTTTGTCTACTTATGTAAATTTTCTTCATTTTCTTGATAATGATGACAGGATGTCATCGAAACGTAGAAATCTCTCTGCGTTAGTTTTTCTGCTTAATTTAATAACAAAAGTCAATCTTATAACTATACGTGGGTGCATTTTATCTTCGATGTAATATGCCAGCGAATTTTTAAAACACGCAGTTTGAAGAGGAAGATAATTTAAAATGTATTAAATTTGTTACTTAGCAAATGGCAGTCACACTGTTGAGTATTTTCCAAAACCTTGGTTACTAAAATTAGAGTTAATTACACATTTGCCTAAATTATACACAATCGAAAGTGTTCGGAACGCAAATGTTTGAAATGGGTGTTCCCAATATTTTCTTTGTGCGAACAATTTTGTGCATGATTAAAGGGTATGTGCCTTGATAGCGGATTAAAAACGAAGACAATCTTTAAACGTGTTCGCATTAATTGCAACCAATCAGGGCAAAAGAAATACGGTATTAACTTTCGGTAGGAACTTTTAATATGATTTTTGAAAGTAGTTCACCAAAGGGTATTTTTGGACCGAATATGAGCGATTCGCCAAATTGGTCGTTGATGGCGAATTCTCGATCCTTACAGGCCACCGCTCCGGCTTAAAACTTTAAATGATCAGTCTCCGGAGTACTAGCCTCCCACACAGTCGTTTTACTTTAGGGGACTCGTATTACCTCCTCCCCAAATACGAGTCCCCTAAAAACGACTGCGCGGGAGGCTACCAGAGTACCTGAAAGGCCTATTTAAGCCCTTCAGCACGGACTATGGACTTAGGAATAGTGATAACAAATTGGCTCTGCTTAAGCCTCGTACCGATTTTTTGAAACGTAGTTTCTGATACAGTGGGGCACATTTATGGAACAGCCTTCCATCTAACGTCAGAGCCATTAGATCTTTTACTAATTTTAGAAATGGAATAGATCGTCAATTGTCCTCCTCGTACTCCCACATGGCAAACATGTAAATCAGTTTTAATTTTAAAATTTTGTCTTGTAACTGATGTTTTTACCGTGTCTAAATAAAGTGTATGCATGTATGTAACTTACATACCTATCCTTATAAATTTCGTACGATCTCTTGACAGCAGTGCTTAACGCGGTGAAGTCTTTGGATTTCTCCTGGAAGATCTCCCTCAGCGTCCAGTACATGGGATATGCCAACACGGAGTCAATATATCCCTGGTATTCCCCCACGTACTCCATGGACCCGCACGGGGGTGGCCCATTGTTTGCTTCACCGATCATGAACCCCCCACCGGACTTACGGAACTCTGCCCAGAAATCCTTGGGGACTTGAATAGTTGTGTCAAGTCGGTATCCGTCAAATTCAAACTGGTCAGTCAAGTTATGAATCCAGTTAAGCAAGGTCTGATGCACGAATGGATGGCTTTGATTCAGATCTGGCAGGTTTGCCAGCCAATAATTCTCTATCTTCCATTGATCTTTACATTCTTCTGGCCAGTTTATATAAGAATGGTATGGATGGAAGTATTTCGGGTCATTGAAAGGAACAAAATTGTTGAAATTCTCAACATTCTCTGTCCCGTCAGCATTCGGTGGATATCCCATATGATTCGCTACAAGGTCTGCCATCACCCAAACGTCTCTTTCATGGCAAGCTTTCACCAGAGATTTAAGGTCCTCCTCGCTTCCAAAATGCGGGTTTATTTTAAAGATGTTCTGGGCCCAGTAACCATGGTAACCTTTGTCGGTGTTTTGCACAATAGGAGAGATCCAAATAGCATTGGCGCCCAAGCCAGTGATGTAATCGAGGTGCTTCTCGATTCCCTTGAATGTTCCGCCGCAGTAGTCCTTCAAATTGGAGCACTTTTGGGAGGGGGGCTCCCCCGAGGGTGCAAAGCGATCTGTGAGGAGCTTGGAAAGAACCAGACAAGAAGTTTTAATACCGGCCTAAAAATATAAAAGACCTGGATTTTTATAGCCTACAGAACAGAACGTTTTTCAGGCGAGCGGAGGTCAGCACAAGGCGAGCGCGGAGCGCTCCCGTCGCGTGAGTAATTCCGCGACCTATGAATTGTGTGACACGAGAATTGCGTGACATATCAGTTTTTGCTCATGTGATGTTCACGGGAAAGTATACAGCTGTATTTTAAATTCTTACTGAGGCTAGACGATTAATAATTTAACTGTGAGTGATCAGTTAAATTTGAATTCTTTCTTAATATTTTGAATTGATCACTGTTACAAGAAATACAATTTTCGACGAAGAAGGCCGAAGGAAAGATGGTATCTGTTTAGTTGCATGTTACCCGCAGACAAATAGTTCAACGAAAAAAGCCTTAGAAAGTATCCAGGGGGGGGGGGGGGGGGGTACTCAGTGGAATCTGGTCGGAGAATCTGGTCCAAATCCTGATCCTATTTCAGGCCATAATATGTAATTTTTTGGTAACTGGCCTCTAAAATTTAGCCCATTTTCAGACCCATACCCGTCTGTCAGACTTGCAGACCAAAATGGTTAAAATCTATATCCTATTTCAGACGAATACGGCTCAAACATCAAACCCTCTGGCGCCGCACATGCTTACGCAGGTTATATAAGGGAGTACCCCCCCCCCCCTCCTCCGGGGAAAGACAACCTTGCATGAAATTAATATTGGACGAGGAATACCTGATATATTATTCTCCCTTTCCATTCCTCTGCTGTTTTTCCATCGCACGGACAGAAAATGACGCAAATAACAAGGATAACTTTCTTAAGAGCGTTGATGAGCATCTTTCCGCTGAGACCTGAAATGCAAACTGATGTCACGATACTTATCATGTGATAGCTGTTTCGTTCACCTTGTAGCACGAGATCTGTTAAGTTGACAGGAGTACTCTGATGGGGCCGCTCGACTAAATCCCGCTCTGCAGGTTGGGATAGAGCTGGCTGGGAACTGAATACATTAGACGGTTAACTGGCTGGAACGTTTCTAAATATCTAGTTCGCTGAGATTTTTCATTAAAACACTGGTTCTGGCTGGGTTAAAATGCCTTGTTTGTTTTCCCTGCCTGTCATGACCTCTGTCAGGCTCGTAAAAAATCGTATTTGACTTTTCGCTCTAACACCATCTTTTTCAAACAATGAAACTTGAAGGCAAGTAGCGCGCCAGGAAATAAATTCAGCGGCTACAAACTGCCTGTAGTGACCTTCTCAATGGGCCATTTTCATGATGACGTCATTTTACTACAACTACCAGAACTCATTTCGTTTTCCTTTTCAAATTCAAATTTTGTAATCCCAGTGGGCAGCAAAGAACAATAGCTCTCAATTCAATTCAACTTTTATTTTTCACACGTACAACGAGATTCAGTACAATACATAAAAAAACAATAAACATTTATATTACAAAGGAGGATTAAAAAGAATTAGGATAAATTTGTTTGGTTTAGTGTGAGCAGTGCCCAAAGGAGCATGCTGCTTTCGAGTTGGGCACTGCTTACGACCCCAATTAGTATGAGAGCGCCTCTAATTAGCACGAGAAAACAAAAAACAGAAGGATTCTGGTAGTTGTAGTAAAATGACGCCATAGTGAAAATGTCCTATTACTTATAAAAGCCGTCTAACCGTCTAAATATGATTCTATTGCGGACGAGTGCTCTGTTTAAGGCTTTGACAGATTGTACTTGTAAAAGTAGCATATTATCCTTGCGGCACTGCTCGCATTTTGATAAGTAGTAGTAAGCTGCGAACCTTGATGTGCTACAGGTACTCTGGATTGAGATGGTTTACTTGTTCTTGGAGACGGTTGAGACCAACGAAATCTGTAAATTTCCCTCCGAAGGCGAGGTAAATAATGGTGAATAAATTGGTGAATATTCGTCTACGGAGAATAGTCACCAATAATTGTCTTACAACTGTGGTGGCTTTTTCTGTGAAACTCTGAAAATTGCTAATTTTCTGTTCTATTTGTTGGACCCGTTCAGACCTAAGATTGCACTGATTTAATATTCTTTCATCTCCTACAGTGTAATTTAAAACTTCTCAGGCTGGCTAAAAACTGGGGTACGCTATCGCTTGCCTTCAAGCTGGAAAATTTTCCCTTGCACTGACTAGCATTGTCTTCCTTTTGTTATTTTCAACTAGCTTTCCTGGCTAGTTGACAGACGTCACACTAATAACTGACTGGGATTTTCATTTCTTAAAGTCCTTCTCGCTGGGAGTAAAGAGCGGGTATTTTTTCCTAGGAATGTTAAATAGTAACCAAGATTGACGTGGGGATACTCAGCTAGTGTTTAATGCAACATACGATTAATGTTCTCTAAAAAGGTCGTTGGGTACTTCTGAGTTAAACTTTCAACTAGCACTGACCGCAAGCATCGACACATCACGGAATGCCGGAACAACGGAATGCAAAAACAAAATAAAATTATAACTACAGCGCTAGTTCAAGTAATAGATAAATGGCTGATTTGCTGACGGTTTTGTTGTCGTTGCAGTTGTATTTCTTCATTTTGAGTGACATCTAGTCCCGGGGGAGGGGAGTACTCAGGTATGTTTTGCGGAGTATGTGCCGCGCAGGTCTCCAAATTTGGACCCCAATTTAAAAACAATCAGCATTCAAAATGTTATCCGTTTTAGAAAAATGTTAATTTTTAACACCCCGTTCTAGAAATTGTGTATCTTACAATAGCTGAATAGCTTTCAAATGGCTGCTGATAATTAAAAGCTTTCGGGTGGTCGAAACAATACACCCCGTTTTGGGAAACGTCTTTAAAATGGATTCCTCTTTCTAGATCATGATCATGAGTCCCAAAATGGGAGGCACATAACGGCGCATAGGTATTTTGGGAGAATAACCTCCCTCCCCCGGCGTCTAGTCAAACATTCCTTTTCCCCGAAAAGGCAACAAGGTGTGATTTATTTTGACCGGGTGCTGTGCCCTGGAGGTGGGGAATTCGAACCGGGTTTTTCTTTTGGTCTATACTAGTGAAATTCATGCGTCAGTTTTTCCTGTTTTTTGGGAGTTGAGTCCAGCTGAGGAGCTAATAAAGTCACTCAAAACAACTTCATAATCGTTTTTGGAAGGAGTTATGAAGAATATACCGCTGATTGCTGTAACTTTCTCCTCGAGGAGAGGCCCTGGAGCTTAGGATATTTGAACAGCGTTTTGGCTCCGAGACAACCAAGAGAGGTTGTCAGGAGGCCGATGTTAATTTTGCTTATCCCCGCATCTCCCTGTCTTAGTTCCGATTTCCCATCCCTCTCTCTCTCTCTCTTTCTTCGAATCTATTACCTGTTGAGACCGCATAACTATGGTGCAACCGGATTAAAGCTAACCGTATGGGGACTTATTAGGCCTAATTAATCCACGTTTCTGAGTCCTCGATTTTGCTTATCCCCGCATTTCCCTGTCTTAGTCCCGATTTCCCATCCCTCTCTCCCCTTTGGGATCACCAGTTGGATTCTTGAGAAAACTCGAGAAAGCCTGGGTTCCAGTATTGTTACTTAGAAACGAGACACATACAAAATGGCGGACAACACATAGGGTTTTTCCACCTGAGCTGTACTAAAGGAATACCAACTGGAAACAAGTATTTTTAAAGGTGTCATTTGTCCGTAAGCTATTTTAAGATGCCTGCAAAAAGTGCCAGCAACAATGGGCGTGCCAGTAGTGCTGAAAAGGTGGAAGAAACCCCGTCTGAAAACGCGAACATTGAAATGACAGAGGCTGGCAAAGACGAAGCAGTGGAGGGTGAAAACGTAAATGTTGAGAAATCACAAGCTAATGGAGAAATAAATCCTACTGAAGACGAGCTGTTACAGATGGAAGAAGATCAGGTAAATAGAAAAGGTTGCTTACTTTGTCTTAACTGTCGAATTGATAAAAGACGTTCTGCGGTGCTTTGAATCGATATAATGGGCCATTCCATTTAATATCTGCACCCCCCCTATTGAGGTTCTGGGAAATCCGAGGGGGAGGGAGGGGGTCTTTGAGAGTTATTTCCGAGGGGGCATTTATGTCGGTATCTTTGAACTCTGTCTTTTTTCCTGAGGGGGAATGTGTCGGCACTTTGATCTTAATTTCCGAAGGGGTCTTGAAAGGTTATTTCCGATGGGGGTAAACACAAAAGACCTCAATAGGGGGGGTGCGAATAATAAATGGAATGGCCCAATTATACTTAGTCCTTCTCCGGCATTTAATTCCCGATAATCTGGAGAACCTGAAGCATGAAGCACAATATTGTTTTTGTTTGTTTTTGTTTTTGTTTTTTTTTTGTGTGTGTGTGTGTGTGTGTGCTTTTAAGGACTCGTGGTTTATAGAGAAAAAAAAAACTGTCTGAATACAAGTTCATATGACAAATTTAATGCTCAAGCAAAATGGCAAGTTGTATGTGAGTAATATTTGTCGGCAAAAGATCTTGATTCGAGCTTTATTGCCAGTATTTTTTCTTGGTAGCTAAGTAGTGAGGATATATTTAGGGGCACCCAACGGATCGTTTCGGTAAATTATCTGTTCGGAAGGCCCTAATAATCCCCTACAATTTTCTGAAGGGAATTTTCACTTTGAACTTTCGTGATATGGGAAATTTAAGGTCTAGTGTTTTCGGATTGACATTAATGTCGTTTCGGGTACCGATAAAAAGTCAGCTAAGATTTTCGGAAAGGAAATAAGACTTAAGGTTTTCGGGAAAATATGGACAAAAATGCCCTAGTAATTTCGAAAAGACTCAAATTCCCCTAGAATGACCGAACGGATAAAAATATTATAGCGCAGCCTAAAATGAACCTACAGTGCTTTAAAGGCACTCCAGATAGCCTAAAATAGCGTTTCAAAGGATCTGAGAGAAAACTGTCATTGGGTGCCCCTGATATATTGGATGAAAGACTTCATTATTGAAAAGTAATGTGGAAGGTAGATGTCCAGACTGTGATCTCTTGAGTTCTTGGCCCAAGGGTCACTATCTGTTGTTTGGTGATGTTTGTACTGTAAAAAGAAGATTTGACACAAATATTCGGGTATTGGCGTATTGCAATATTAAAATGCGTAGACTACACTGCATTTGGACTAAATCTGCACTTTTTTGGTTAGTTTTAATTACCGGCCGCGGGTAGCTACCCTTTCTATATAATACATATAGAAGTCAAATAAGGGAAATTCGTATATTAAACTGCTGATGAGAGAATTAGCATACAAGAGATCATCGCAGTAAATGTGTTGTTCCAGAAAAAATGAGATCGAAAAAATAACCGCCTGCCCGCAAACCCTGTGTAATCGCCAAACGCCCCTATTTATAGTTGCGCTTGATCAGTGCATTTCCGGCTTCATTTATCACAGCTTGTGCAGTCATGTCACGTACTTCGCGTGATCTAAGTTTCTACATTGAAATCAAGCATAATAAAGTGAAAGTTGTCTCTGTCTCAAAATAAAAAGAATCATGAAAGAATGAAGCTACTGTGTGACGGTCAAATTAGTAAATTTAGTAAAGTTAATTTTCTGTGTTTGCTTTCAGAAGATTTAGTAAAGTTAATTTTCTGCGTTCGCTTTCAGAAGATTTACAAGTGTCACGCTGTGCGCTGCAAAGGTCAAATACAGAATATCAAGCACAGATCAGTTCAAAGTTTTATTCGGAGCTATGCGAATACAAACCTTTACCCGGTCCAACTGAACAGTATGTGAGTCGTCCCCAGTTATCACACAAAGCTGCTGGTCAACTGGTGTAACAATCTTTTTCAGCGATCGAAAAAACGGACAGTACTCCTCCGCTGAAGCAATGATAAACGGTTTTTTGCATCCTCAATATCTTTTTAGTCGATATCGGTGTTTTGTTAGTCCCATTGAAGTTGCTTCTTCACAGCACTTTTCAGCGGACAGACAAGGATTGCATCAGCACTTTTGCTCGATAAAATCAATTTAAATGCCCTTCAGTCGAACCAACAACGGAAAGGTAAGGCTTTTTCCAAAGGCGGTAGGAAAATCTGCCAATACATCTTGTCTCGACAACAGTGAAAAAATTATTTCTTTTTGTTCGGAGCTCAATTCAAGTGATATTCCAATTTCTGAAAGACAAGGTTTCATTGAGCACAGTGCAAGTGGAGCTGGAATGAAATGACATGCGGACCGATCTGCCGTGGATTGTCAGGTATCAATCAATATGTGACCTACCGCACCAATCAGAGCCCCCGTCTATCCGGTGTACGGGTTCTGCAAACAAACAATGAGTGCGGGCAGGCGTATTTTTCCCTCCTCTCCCCCTCCCCCCTCCTTTATTTCTCAGCCAGTCGTCCTCTCCCTTAGGGTCACTTTTGACTTGCTCCAGCCCTCTCACGCTTCCTCGCCCAAGAAGACAGCAACGAAGGATTATTCAGCGCTCCCGCTCTAAAAATACGCCTGCATTGCAGGCTATGAAATGTCTGGCTACGAGTTCTGACAATTGGAAAGTGCTGCAAGACAGCTAATCAAGTTTGACTGTATATTTTTAGGAAGTGGATGAGTTTGAAGAGATGATAGCTGATGGATTATCTCAGTTGGGAAGATCTGCTGATGGAACACTTCAAGTTTATCTCACTCTCTTTTTACCAGTAAGTGAACAAAAGTATGTTTTTGATTGAAAGGCCACTGTTTCATTAATTTGATATTATCATGTTCTACTATGGATATGAGCTTCCTTTAAGGTTATGGGTGACACCTCTGAAGTCTGACCAAATTATATAGATTTATAATAAAGAGTGCACCTGAGGGCACCTGCCATGCAGGTCAGGAGGTACAACTGTACAAAATGTGTTTCTTATTTTTGTAGGGATGTGGACTAACAGATGTCTCACGCCTGCAAGAATATGTTCACTTACAAACTTTGGTTCTTTCACACAATTCACTCACAGGTTTGTGTAGACTACTGTAATTTCATTTTATTTTTACTGTTCTAAAATCTTTTATGTAACACTTCTCAATGCTTTCCTCTGTTCAATGTTGATCTGTTTACAAAATGCTAAAGAGAGTGACTATTTGTGTGTGTGGACTTACGTGTAGTTGGAAGCTGTGAATAAAATTTTTCAGCAGCCATTATTCTGCTGCTGGTACAATTCGTTAATATTTTGCCTTACAAGGTATGAAGCTACATGAGTTTACATGTATAATATAAGTTCTAACATAAATGGGTCTGTGGAAACCTGAGGAAGCGTTCGAGTTTCTAGGAATGAGGATCAAGTTGTGAAGTCCAAGTTTTGAGGGATTGTCAGCTTACTTTTGCACTGCACTGTACTAAACAATAATTGTTTAGTACAGTGCAGTGCAAAAGTAAGCTGACAATCCCTCAAAACAAGCTCTGACATTTGAGTTTGTTGTGGATGAAATCCTAAAGTGCAGCAATTCAAATGAAAGCTTTTGGGCAGTAGCTTCTAACCTGTAGTATATGTTGCTTATTATCATTTATGCTGTACATGTATAAAGGTATATGTAAGGTTTGTGCTTCATTTTGTTACTGCACATATGTTCTGTGTATCTCATGATGATCCGAGAACCTCAAGTTTCCTTCCTGTACATGTAATTATGGCAGGTGCCTAGTCTAGTACAGGGATATTATTTTTTTTGTCCAGTTTATAACTATGTGGGAAAAGCACATCTAAGCACTTAGGTATTTGGTATCCTAAAAGAAAATTGGGAGTAGCCATGCATTTTGTAGAGAAAATTGAGGTTCAATTTGGAGAATAATTGTGTATTTTTATTACAGCTTTTTAGAATTATCGTTGCTTCATAATTTATTACTAAAAAATGCACTGCTCCACCCAATTTTCTTTTAGGATTCCAGTGGCCTTTACTTGATATACATGTGCATGTTAGATCAGCTTTTCTCATAGTCATTAACTGCATGCGATCAGCGCGAAATACTTCTGTACACTGTATTAGGAAACACATACAAGGTACCATCCTTAAGTTGTAACAAAGTAATCCTAATGGTCTAATCCCAGCGTGGGTACTCTGGATTTCAAGTGACGGGGATGATCAAATGGGGGCAAAAATCAAAACCCAAAAAAATGCCTGGACCAAAAATTAACCTCCAAAAAATCCCATGCCAAATTTTTAAGCCTTAAAAATGTTCAGAAGGCATTAAATGATATAACACAAAAAATAAAAACATTAGAAATAATTGAATGTTTGTGTTTGTTTATTCATCATACCATGTGAAGTTATCCTTTCCACATCTGGTAGTCATTCTAACAACACTTGGGACACCCAAGAACATCTTCTGTTTCAACAATTATAACATTATGCAGAATGACAATGCGGCCGGGATACGCGGGCACTTAACCACGAATCTTCAGATAATTTTGTTTTGAATACCGAAGAAAATCCCTACTTAAATCAAGCCACCCCAAAAAATACTTGCCAAATTTTCCTATCCAAAAAAATCCAGGAATCGAAAATTTCAAACCCCAAAAAATCCTTCAATCATCCGATCCCCGTCACTTGAAATCTGGAGTACCCCCACTGGGAGTCTAATAATATGGATTAACTCTTTACATGTGATCATTCAAATGACAGTCATAATGGGATGTACATTATCACCTTCCTGTACTGGCACTGTTTGTGCTTTTATAGTTATAAGTTTTCAATGAAGTGTACTATTGACCAGCTGCTCAATAACCTACAATACTTTCTCCCTTTGCCATCAGATTTAAATCCATTGGGTAGCATGCCATACCTAGTGTCACTTGATGTATCCCATAATCAGCTCACCAGTGTTTTGGACTTCAAGCCTCCTCTTGCATTAAGGGTAAGATATGTATTTAACCAATAATTACATGATGCATTTTCTCCAATAAACTATCTATCTATCTTAATCTATCTACCATTAATTTGCCTCCATCAAAATTGATGATTCTTGCAAATATTGATCAAAGTCATCTAGGCATTTCTAGTATGGTACTTAAAATTGCAAGCCCAATTAATTTCAATTCCTACATGTATAACTGTATACAATTTGTGTACATTATTTTGTTTTGATCTAACACATTCATGCTAGTACACCTGGTTGACTGAAACTCTTCCTTCAAGAACGCAACATTTTTATTGTCCCTTCCCCCCCCCTCACCCGGGTAATTCCTGGTTGAAGTGTTAGGACTAGAAAGGCACAGATGGTTGGGGTGGGGGAGGGTTTTCTCCCCTATGTATAAGCTGTAAGGTATGCATTGCACGAAAGGGTATATGGTTTTGGAGCCATTCTGGTCAGAAAATTAAATAGGGTCTAGATTTTTTTAAACCACTTTGGTTTGAAAGTATGAAAAACGGTGTACACTGTATGGAGTTACTCTGTCTTTTTTTCCCTGAGCTGTTTTATGCTCAGTTTTTGAGAAAACAAGGCCAAACTTAATCAAGTAATTGAAAGAAAACCATAGAAAAAGCAGATGCTTTGGAGTGAAACAAAAAATCAACCTACATTCTAAAATTTGACATAACTGGAAGTTATGTACCAACCCAGCCCACCCCTGCAGAACTCAATAGACCTTCTGCCATACTTTCTGAGTTGGAACAACAAAATTTTAAGTTATCATGACTAGCATTGCTCCATTACATTTTGCAATTTTGTTATTTACAGTGCGACGCACCTTTCTGTGGCCACCCAACAAACCTTTTTGTACAAGACATAGCTATAAAATACAAAACGACATGTTTTCAATAATTTGTTGTTCATCACTTGCCTGTTGGACTTTGCAAGGAGACATGACTGTTAATCAAATTTGCATATCCTGATTGGCTAACTTGAAAAAAAGTTTGTTGGGTGGCCGTGTCAGTATAAAGGCGCGTTGCACTGTAATACATACACTTGATTGCAAAAATGTTGACACCTAAAAGCATAAACCGTGAACGATGAAACCCAATGGCCTTATGGGTATAAGTGTACTAAATTTATTTGCATATTCTAATCTTGTGCGATGTTTGATGATTAAAATTAGTTGGACGTGGTGAATGATGGAAACTGTCAAAGCAAGTTGGCCAACAAGGGCCAATTTGAGTGATATACAATTCGCTATTTGCCTAAGTTCAAAACAGGCAGTGAACTTAAGCAATATTTGGTAGAAAATTATTCGGAAGAATTAAGTCAGCACTGTATTTTTTATTGCAAAGAATGAGAATGGTAAATTATTGATTATGGAAATGAGGTTATTGTTTAAACACTACCCACAAATCCGTTGGGTCTCATTGTTCACGGTTTATGCTTTTTAGGTGTCAACGTTTTTGCAATCGAGTGTAGACTAATGCCATTGAAAGTGTGACATATTGGTCAGTCATAGTGTTTCCTAGCAGACTCAATAGCCTACTTGATCTTCTATTTCCTTTGTCTTGACAGGAAGTCAACTTGTCCCACAACAGAATAGAAGAGCTTCCTGATCTCTCAGCTCATCAGTGCTTAACATCTTTAACACTAGATTGTATCCTTATCAATTACAAAAGCTTGGTGCCTTTTTTGGTTGTAACTGGGCTTTACTACCATCCACTGTTCTGGGAAATTAGTCCATGTTCCTCCCCTGAACAATCTCTTCTACAGGAAGGAATTAGTCCCATGCAGACCTGAGCTAGGGAGTGCAGAAATAGAGCCCAGATTGTAACAAGCTACAGCCTGAGAGTGACATATAATTTATCCAGTTAGTGACACTTAGGCATACTTGGAAAAAAGAAATCTGAGTGCTCCTATCAGGAGTCAAACCTAAGACCTTCCAATTACTAGTTCGGATGCTCTACCACTGAGCTACAGGAGACTAGTGGGAGCTAAGGCCATTAAACTAGGTTCATGGGACAAATATCCTGCACACTGCTAGGATTGAAATGTCAATATGTGGCATATGCACAATTGAATGTCTGTATGTGTCCCTGCTCAGCTGGCTCAGCTGTTCCTTTATCCTTAACTTTAATAACAGATAATGACATCTCAGAAATTCAGGGTTTATCCAGTTGTCACCGATTGTCTCACTTGAGCCTGGTGAGCAACAAGATTGCACGGATAGCAAATCTGGACAGCTTGCCTCTGAAGTCTCTCAGCCTGGTAAGTTCTTTCTTTGGTAAGGCCTTTGCAGAGCAACCAACCAACCAACCATATTTTTGTCATTTTCTTTTTATAGAGTCATAACAACGTCAAGAAAATTGAAAATCTGGAAACTTTAAAATGCCTTGAGGTAGGTTATCATGTCAGCTCGTTTTCTTCAAGTCTGTTCTTTGTTATTTCCCAACGTGAGTGTTTCGTGAGCTTTGGGGGATTTAAACACACTGCAAGCTGTCGACCTTTTTCTTCAGCTCCCCCACATGTGCACAAAATTATGTAGAATCCAACGCAAGCTATGTAAATTTGAGAAGAAGAGATTGCTCTCAGTCGAGGTTTCGAGCATTGACTCGATTCCAGTGGCACATGTTGTGCGGCTTGTAGAGGCGTGGGATTGTGTTTTTACTTTCGACAAGAAACGTTACTTCACACCGTCTCTCTCCACCCAGGGCGAGGTGTTTGAAAGCCGATTATTTAACGCTAGAAATAGAACCAGTCTCCGTTTCCAGTACATTCGAAGGCTTTCCGTTGCTTGTATGAAAGTAGTCATTAGGTCACTTTGTAGAGTAGTCGTAATTTAGAGGAAATCAGAACGTTGAGTTACTGAATCGGAGTTCAAAACCGATACTAATCCTAGGTTAGATTAACCCTGTGGTGCACAACCGACCCAGGTGTGCATTTCTCAAACTCCCGTAAAGATTTGGGAACCTAAAAAGTATTTTACATGCACAAAATTCATTACCAGCGACTCAATTTTGATAATTTGGAAAGCAAAAACATTTTAAGTTTTCCAAGATTAAGAAACACAAAGAGTTAGTTTGTACAAAGCACAACCGGCAATCTGTAGACAAGGGATAAAAAAAAGTACTTTCGGACCCGAACGTTCTTCGGAAGATTTGAGAAACGCACATGCACTAGGCCCCAGTTGTTCAAAGGGCAGATAATTCTATCCAGTGGATAAATCGCTATTCAGCAGATAAAGTGCACTCCAACCGATACATTTTGTTCGCTGGATAGCGACTTATCCACTGGATAAAGTTATACGCTCTTTGAACAACTGGGGCAAGGTGTATAAATGGTTTCCGGCGAACTAGTAAGGAGACATAACACAATACTGTGGGAACCCTGTGATGGACTAACAGTTGCTTGATGCTACAGAAACTGGGTGGGCTGTCTGTGACCCAGGTACGACTTTGTGGAGAGGGGCGGTCACTTTCAGAGGGTGGCCATCTTAAAAGAAATTGAACGTGTGATTATTCTTGAGGTTTGTAAGTCTTATTGTGATGTTCCACTATTTCTGTTTCCAGGTGATTAATTTGTCTGGGAACAGTATTCGGAGCATGAAAGGTCTTCAAAACCACAACTTACTGCAAGAGATTGATTTGGAGGAAAACCAGGTCAGTGGGATACTTCACACAAATACTTCAATCTAACAGCAAATTAGGCTATAAAAAAATTACTAAGTTCTGTTAAAAATACGGCTTTCACGTAACATGAATACAGTAATGTGTATTAACACAAGCGCAAATAGCAAATGGTGATTCCCAGAACAAAATAAAAAGAACAGCTTTCGGCTTTCAAGGTTGAACGAGACATTCTGAAAAATACCAAAGGCTTTTCAGAAAGTTCGAAGACCGCTCCCGAGGACGACATTCACTTCGGAAGCTTTGAAAAATTTGCTCTTTTTGACTAACACAAGATTACACTCTAAACGAAGTAGATACTGCACATGTGTTTATAAACTGTCCCAAGAAAAGGTAAAATTGAAGAGTTGGTTATCTCATGCATATACATGTACCTTTTCCCTAGAGTGAAAGTCAATTGTCACCAGGTCCAAGTTGTTTGAAACCCAGTTAGCACTCGTCCTGAGTTAACTGTGAATAAAACCTATAAGTTTTCATGGTAGTTAACCTTGGGTAACTATGAACAAAACGTAAAGATTTTCATGGTAAGTAAGATGGATTAGGGCAAATTGGGCTTTGAACTCCTTTGGCGAGAGAATTGGATGACCAAGAGGCATATCTTTGATTGAAATGTCAAAAGCTGGGTCATTCTCATTAGACAGGTAGAGGCGTTCAGTGAATTTAAAACCAAACTTAAGTGCCATCTTAAGCAGTAACGCCTGCGGTACATGCTGCATTTATAACTTAATTATTTGTCTAGTCTTTTTATGTTTCAATGTTTTGTCTTGTGCTGTGCAGGGCTCCATTTAAATTAGCTCTGCTAAATTGGATGCCCCTGGATAAATATTGAATTAAATTAAAAAAAAAATAAATAAAATAAATCAATGATGCCAGGATACCCGACATTTTGTTGAAAAACCTGCTCAACAATTTTATAAACGCCCTTCAACTTTTAGAGGCCCAGTATCCTTTGTACAGAAAGGACAAAGAAAAACCATAAAACGAAGATGTTTCCCGCTCTTTGGCGTAAATAACTATCTTTTTTCTCCTTGTTTTTGGAAGGTAATCGATATTGCAGAGGTGCGGTACATCAGAGAACTGACCTTGCTACGGAACCTAAATTTGCTGGGGAACCCAATACAGGTATGTACATCCTCGGAGACCCAGTTAGAAGTTAGAAGTTCTTATGGTAAACCTTTGCTTACGAAAATCCCTTCATCCCGACTAGCTAACCCTGGATCTCCGAGGGTGAGGTATGTATGCTGATTAGAGCAAATGCCATAGGTCACGCTTAACCGGCCGAAGAAAAGATAGAATGTGCAGGGGCGGGGCCAGAAAATACCCCACCCCCCCCGCCTCGATGATGGGAAATTCACATTGGTGGAGATTCTGCTTTACGGCAATTCTGGGAGCATTTGTGACCAAAAGTTAAGCTCGGAAGACATACTTTAAGAGGATTTTTAAAACGATTGAGTGCATAATACCATTCGAAACACGGTTAAAAAACCTTTTTAAAGACACAAGCAAAAATAAGGGGGGCCTCGCCCACCCCTCCCCCCCCCCCCCCTAAATCCGCCCCTGATGTACGTATCTCATCGTTATTCCCTGGTTTGTTCGCAGGGCATGCCGGACTATAGACTGTCTTTATTATTCAGAATCCAAAGTCTGACGGAATTGGACCGCTCCAAAGTATCGGTTGAGGAAAAGGTAACTTAGAACATCATTATTCTGCCGTTATTTATATCCAGAGGAACAATAGTAATATTGTCAGTGAGTGGAGTGAGTGAGAGGCGCGGTTGATCAAGTGGCAATCACGCCGGACTTTCGAACTATAACTAAATGCTAGTGTTAAAGGTGAAGTATCACGTGAATTTGGTATCATTTCAAAACCCAAAAATATTTGTCTGGCAACAGAAACCAAAAAAAAATGTCTAGTTTTGTTGTAAATCATCACCCCAGTGCAATAAAACTGCCAATTAGTGCCTCTGGCCAGAGACAGAGTAGGTCGGAATGGATTGAAATTTGAAAAATATATTAGGCTAACTTTTTTCAAGTTCCCGCATTTTCTTTCCAAAATGCGTTAGAACAGATCACGAGTTGTTTCCTTTCAAGAATTGAGTTGATTTCTTTCCTCTCGTTGTACTACAATTATTTTGTAAGTGAAGGTCGTATTTCACCGTTTTTACCCTATGACACTTCCTCTTTAACCTTACGATGCTTACGATGATCTAGCCTCCTAGCTGGGGAGGAGGGGAGGAGGGGGGGGGGGGGGGGTTGACAGAGTCCCTTTTTGCCTTACAAAAACCAGACAGCTGACAATATTGAACCGACCGATCCAGCACGTTGTTGCCTGAAACTACTTGATTAGTTAAGCCAGAGCGTTTGCTTGAGGGTTATGAATAAAACCTTCCATAACCCCTGATGTCATTTGATCCAGATTTGGTGGCTTCAAAGAATCGAGGATTTTGCTCTGTTAGGTTTCTATTGCCAATCATTGATCCTTTCATTCCGCCTCCAAGTTTTGACCCTGTCATGGGATCTACGATTGCTGACCCCATCGCGTCTCATTTTGAAATATGCTATAGGATTTGTTCTGATTCTTGACCGTTTTCGAACCTTTCACCCACTCAATCACATCAAGGATGAATAAACACACAGGATGAATAAAGAATGTGTAGAATTTCGTCTGTTTACCCGCGTTTACGATCCAGAAGTGTCTGTAGAAGAGAACTGTATCCACCTATCTTGAGATCTTAACCAACACCTCTCTTTACAGAATATATGCATGTGGGGTTTGTTTTTTATTTTATTTTCTCTTTATTCCCTTTCCAGGTTGCAGCTGTAAACATGTTTAGCCCACCCGCGGAGGTTATTGCAGCACGTGATCACATGTTTCACGTGACCAAGTCACTTCTCCAACCGACAAGAATTCATGACAGGTAAGATGGCGGGATTCACTTTTTTGGAAAGGGGGGGGGGGGGGGGGGTTGGGGGTGGGGGCAAAAGAAGTCGTAGTCAAACAGTCCTTCTCAGGACCACAGTCCGGTTTTCCTCCCCGGGAAAGAGCGTGGGCTCATTTCCTGAACAGCGGTTTGGTAATCGAGCCTAATTAATGGTAAGTTTAGTACCAAGTGCTGGTTTGAAATTTATATAATTGGGTTTGGTTTTACCACAGGTTATCCAAGCTTGTTCGTTTATTGAAAATTAGCAAAAGTATTAGGTTGTTCATGGAAAAAAGTACGTTAATGTATATTTCCTTTGGTATTCATGTGGACGTTTGCGCGAATTGAAGCGATTTGAACACATTCTCTTTCCACAGTCTTCCACTCGGCTGTACAGAAGTTAACTTAGAATGCTTTCTATTTGCCAGAACTGACTGGCCGGCCGCCAGTCTGTAAATCGAATTCGTCATTTGATGGGATGGTGCTGCAAAAAAAAAAAAAAAAAAAGTAAAGATAATCACTCCGAAACTGGCACGCGCTATTTTGAAGAAATTCGAGAACTAGAATAAAACGTGTCCTTCAAATTGGTACATTCCGTTTACAAACCGATCTGGCCGGCCAGTTCTGACCGATGGAAAGCGCCCTTATATGAGCTAAACGTGGCGATGGTAACAATTCAAGCTCTCTGTATTCATTTCCAGTACTCTTCCAAGTGTGGACACCCCATATCCCATGTTAATATTGTGTGGACCCCCCGGATCAGGCAAACGATACCTGGCGAGGAGATTGTGTCAAGAGTTTCCAGACTTCTTTGGCTTTGGGTAAGACACTATCTCTGTTGCCTTTGTACCTCTTCTGTTTGTTTTTGTTGTCATTTTCTTTTGAGGGAAGTGAGATGCAATCTGAATACAGTACATTTAAACAATTTCTTAGTTGAGGGACTATACATGGTTCCCAGGGTCAGGGAAAAACCGATTTTTTTTTCCATTTCACGGAAAAGTCAGGGAACCCTGTATGAAGTCAGGAAAATAGTGATGTCTACCTCAAAATCAGTAAATCGTCAGGCAATTTTTTTTTGGCTAGCCACCATGTTTGGGAAAGGGCTTCCTTGTTGGCAAAGGTAAAGTTGTTTCAAAAGGAATTGACGATGGAATTAATTTCTGTGGCTTCATCTCTGGCTTTAATGGCAAAGACAGTGTCTTGTATGGTCCTTGAAAACTTGTTTGTGGTCAGTGTAAAGTCCCAGACGTATGAGGACAAAAGAGTGAACAACAAAACAATGCACCGAGACACAAGAAACAGTGGAGCTGCAGGCTATCAGGGTCCAGTGAAAATAGAGCTTAGAAAAGGTGCAGGACTAGTGACCCTCGCGTCTTACCATTCATGAATGCGAAGCTGGGGGATTTATTTCGGGTTTGGTGGCCCGTGGCCTGCCAACACAGGCGTATTTCTGGCTGTCGCTTCTTTTCGGCGGAGAGAAGCGACAGCCGGAAAGACGTCTGTGTTCGAAGGCTAGGTGGCCCGCGGCAGAGCCGCGAAAATGAGCGGTGAAGTCGCGAGAAGAATGGGGACGAGGGCCCTCCCTTGCTCCTATTCTTCTCGCGGCTCCGCCGCGGGTCGCCAAACTCAAACAAATCCGTCCGCTACGCAGGCTATTCATCAATAACAGAGACTACTGAAGGCGAGTAAGCCTGGCAACTATAATATACACTGGAACCCCATTAATATGACTGTCACTAGGTCACAAAAGTGTGGTCTTATTATCAGGGGTCTTACGATAAGAAAATCACACCATAAGGTTTTGTTTGAGCTAATAAATAGTGATCGTCATAATGTTATCGAGGCGGTTAAGGCATTATTTAGCCTCCTACGTAGACACTCTTTGGGCTTAGGAGCCTAGGCGTTGTTCTACTGTGGTGTAAAAAGTTAATTTGATGTTTTTTGTTTCTTAGTATCTGCCACACTACAAGAGCTCCTCGTAAGAAGGAGGAAAACCTTGAAGACTATTGTTTTGTTACTCAAGAGGAGTTTGAACAAGGAGTTGTGATGGTAAGGAATAACGATTGTGGTTACTTGCCTGAGCTTTCTTTTAATTGAGAGCGGAATTATCATTTTTATCAGCATGACTTGTGGATAAGCCAAAAAGAACCCTAAAACATCCAACCGTTTGAGCAAAAGCCCTTCAATTTTCGTTTTGTTCTACTAACGAATGGTGTGCCAAAACAAGGGCTTTATAAACTTGCCCCTATGACCACCTGTGAGCTGTCACAATCCCGTGAAATTGTCCGCTGCGATACTGTAAAGTAAACCTCTTTCAAACGGCCTCCTCTAGGAAGCGGCCACTTGTTCATTTTTCAAGGGGCGGCTGCTCCGAGAATGAAATGAACATTCGAATGCCTCTTTGTAACTGTGCGGCATTTGAATGGAATCTTGAAGATTTCTCTGGAAATCTTTCCAAAAAATACGCATTAACTGAAAAAAAAAAAAAAAAGATTCAAAATACTTGAAAAACAATTATTATTTTTTTAATGGTTAATGCTGTTATGTAAAGAACAATTCATAGCTTTATACCGTTAATAAACTGGGGAAATTTCTACGGGAACTCTGAAATCTCTTTCAAACGTCCGTTCAAATTATAAAAATACTGTTCACGCGTGATGTAGATTGACTGTAATAGGCATTTGAGTGTATACTAAATGTGAAATGCGAGGGGAACTTTCTATATCGTTTACAATCCTTACGCCTTAAAAACGGCACCTTCATTTGCAGGGCAAATTCTTACAGACGTGCCAGCTAGCAGGGAACTGGTACGGAGTCACGAGAGAGGCCGTAGAGAGTGTGGCCCGTGAGGGATTCGCGGCTGTGTTCCACATGGAGTTGGAGGTTAGTGCTCATGGCCATTTGCTGTCAGGAAAAGCCCCCTCAGACAGACAATTTCCTTTTTTCCTTTTTGTGTTTTGCCAAATCCTGGCTTCCTAATTTGAATTTGTATTGATGCTGCGAGAAGAAAGAACATTTCAGCACCTATTTTGTTATTTTAAAATTATTATTATTATTATTATTATTATTATTATTATTATTATTATTATCATTATTATTATTATTATTTATTTTTTTTTTTGCAGATTAAAAACAACAAAATCATTAAATCGTTTCAGGAATTTGCTCACATTTGTTGACTATTTTTCAGGGCGTGTTGAGCTTCAAGAACACTTATTTTGAGCCCAGATATGTTATGGTTGTTCCCATATCAAAAGAGGTGAGATGAGAACAACGTACAATCTTGAATGATTTATTAACTTACTTATTGCATTGTCTGATATTAGAAGCTCGTGTTTCCAGAACTCATAAGCACACCGTTTTACCTTATCGGTTCAACCACCGAAAGGTTTTGTAAATGTTAGAAAAACTGAAGAGGCTTAAGGTGATCGTCGACCTTTTTTCTTTGCGTTTTCCGAGGAAATAATTCGTTTCATCGAAGCGAAGTTAGTTCATGAAACCTCATCGGTCTGGTCACAACGGGGCACAAAAATCCAGCCATACTAACTAAACGGCTGACTGAAGTGGCCGAAATAGCGGGATGCTGTATAAATGGATCACCGTATGCCAGGTTTGAAATACATTGAAATCATTAGCTCTTCCAATCGCCTAAAGAGAAAATGCACTAATTTGGGGCCTAGGAAAACAGGGAGCCCAAGCGAGTCTAACAAAACAGTGCCCGTTGTCAGTACACAGGCTTAGCACTCACACCATAAAATTGCTAAGGTCCATTTTCTAAGAATCCAATTTTGCGGTTAGTTAATTTGACGAAAATAACAGAACCATATTTCACGAGACTTAATGTTCCCAATTTCAGAAATATAAACTCAGACAGTATAACTTTCGCGAAAAAAGTAGCGCCATTTATACAATACGTCATGTAAAACTCGCTTTTTGATTAGTGTAGAGGAGTTTGTAATACAAGCACAGACGCAAAAATGAAGTCACGAGCCACAGAAAGTTCCCGTTTCCCTCGCATTTGTCCTCTCTCTAAAAACTGGGTATAAATTAAGGTGACATATTGTTAGCCAACCACAAGCCTTGTTAGCCTTACATTAGCCAATAAGCGGATTCTTTTGTTATAAACCATAATGACATAATAAAAGTCAATCTCGGGGCAAATCATCACTAGCACGATTTAAAAAAAATTCGAATTTTGTGTAGGAAAACCGATTTCAAAACGATGTGTAAAACAAATAGATTCTATTTGGCGGTGAGTGTACTCTGGTATGCACAGGGGACGTGAAAACGTGGTGAGAACATCAGTCACGCTACTCACCTGCGGCTCGTAGCGTACTTTTTGTTCATACCAAATTTTGACGTCATCTGTGCGTTATCGGAGTACGCACTTGCAGCTTAATGGAATTTTTTTTGTTTATTAGTAACCTTGACAAAATCATGCACTCTACCTCAAGTGTCAATCGGAAAAGTATACTGGGAACAAACCCGAGCCTAGAACAGGTTCATTTCATAACTACCATTAAAAGCTGCATATATTTTGGAACAACAACGATCGACACTCGATTGGTCGAGAAAAAAACTTACCCAAAATTGAGAAAGATGAAATATTCATCAAGTATAAAAAAGATCTGAGGGACCAGTGGGAATTGAACCCGTGACGTCACATACACACGTTGGATGCTCTAAACACTGAACCACTAGGAGACTGGTGACGAGCGAGTTGGACCGTTAAGAGTAACAAGCTTGAGGCTGTGAAGGAGACCTAAAAAAATATGTGCATCACAATCCTTTGGATCACTTTTTTAAACTTGTTTTTCTTAGTTTAACAGGCACTGCAAAGGACCGCGAACGAATATTGCTGCACATATACGCAGGATCTGTGAAAGATCTAATCAGCCAAAAATAAACATAAGTAGCTCAAATTTCTGCAAGCCTGATCTGACTGCACAGAAAACTTAACACGACAGCGACATGGTAGAGACCAAACCGAGAATCAAAATGCAACGGCTTGCAGCCTTGCGGTTATTTCAGTTACTCTTTCTTTGCCAATCGTCATATTAGCGAACTTACTGTTGTTGTAATAATTGTTGTTGTTAACTTAGATTCATGAAGCTCGTCTCCGTGAGCGCGGTGATTATGCAGAACCTCTATTACTGCAGTCATTAGACCGAGTTGATGTCTGCCTTGAACACAACAGACGACATCCTGGCTTCTTTGACATGGCCATAAACAGCGGTAAGAAATAATGGGGGTGAAGTTTAAAACGACAATGAAAGTTTCTGCCTTTCGGAAGAAGGAAAGAGCTTTTACTTTTCATTCTGGTTCGGGGTTTGGGAAATTGGCGAAGCACCATCTAACCGTTTTTAGATTAATAACCCTTTAACCCCTAATATTAAAGAACAGATTTTTCTATCTTGCCCTATACTTTTCTTATAAGAGAATCAGGGAGAAGTTATTAAAAAATCAAGAAAATTCGCCTTGTTAGATCATATTCTTAATTCTCATGACCTCAGGGGTTGAATACGAATTGACATAACAGGAAGAAATTTGATGGTGATCACTGTTAGGGCTCAAAGGGTTAACGGGAACGAAAGAGAAAGACTCATACATATTTCAGTCATCGCATAGTCACTAACAGCCAACTGATTCAAGTTTGACTTAACTTAATTCCATTTCTTTAGAAAAGAAGTTACAAACAAACTGTCCAGCTGTCTCTCTCAGCTTCCTCTATTTCATTTTTACTTTGTCCCCGACAACACTAACGCGCCCACACGTGTATACGTAATTTTTAAAGTGATTTTGAGCTTGGATTTAAAGTGAAATGCATCATTTTAATTGACTGTTTAACTCTTCATTTCCACGACCACAGAGGACCTAAGTGAAGCTTACAAGCGCCTTAAACGCCTTATTATGGAATACCTTGGAATGTCACCCCCATCCACAGTACATTCCGAACTGTTCAGCGGTAGCATGACGTCTGTTGATACCAGCCAATCAGAGGAGACCTTGCATCAGGGCGCTAAATCAGGCACCAGTCAAACAACAAGCTTCACGGTCAACATGGCTGCGAGGACCTGGTCACGACGCTCTGGTTCCTCCACTATAGCCTCCAAAGGAATTAAATTGACACAAAAGAAGACCCCAGTGGTAAGCGGGTTTTTCCAGTTAATTTTGTTTGATGGGAACTGTAAATGGCGCGCTAGAAGCCTGGACACAACTTTCATGAAACCACTTAAAAGTGGGAGTTTTCTACAACCGTTCCCAGCTTCCAAAGAATTTTGTTACGATCACCTTGTGTTTCCAATCTCCGTGTTAATCGATCTCACAAGTGTCGTTTTTTGGTTCAAAGAGGCTATATCCAAAGTCTTTGCCATGAATTTTCTGGACAAACCACGGAGGAAGCCAAAGCTAACGTTACTCTAACGCGAGTAATTAATATATATTTTGTATTTTCAGGAAATTCTTTCATTGGAACGTCGGCAGACCAAAGCTAAAGCGGCTGTGGCAGGAATTCACCAGATTTCACTGGAACAGTTTACTAGGTAATCACAATAAAGCAGTAGCGTTATCCTCTACAATTTTGTATAGTTGACTAAAAGGGGATATTTTTTGTTACGTGCAAAGCGATTGGGACGAAAAAAGAAGAAAAAAAGTCACCGCCATTGCTTTCTCTTTCTTCCCTTTTCGCTTTCTGACCTCGCAATAGTACATTTGTCGATTATTTTTTCAGAAGAGGAGTGTTTGCGTATAGTTTAGCAATTTTCGTTGAGAAACTTACTAAGTTCTTGGAAAATTAAAATATCGGTGGACTGCAGCCATTGATAACATGACCCTCGGGCTTTCCACCTTTTACTACCCTCAATCAACAGGTGCATTCAGTGCGTGTCACCGTTCTTTCCCGGAGTGTATGTACCGTGGTAAATTGCCATGGGTGTATCAAATAGAACCAAAGTAGCGCTCATGAAGTAAGGTTCGGTTAATAGGACACTTTTGTCTTGGTTAATGACCTTAATACGGGTATTTGCCTTTTGTATGCGTAACTATTCTTTCCCCCGGAGGCGCCCAAAATATTTACTGTGGTAAAAAAGCTTTGGTGTTTTTATACTCGAGGTAAGCGAACCAATCGCTGCGCTCGTTTCAAGATCAACAAAACTAATAAATAAATAAATAAATAAATAAATAAATAAATAAATAAATAAATAAATAAATAAATAGTTTTCCTCGGTAAATGAAACAACCTATAGCCGCATCTACCTCGGTAATCGATAACCCAAGCGTAATTAACCGCGGGTCGATTTATAACCGTAACTAATGTAATTGAGAGTGAGAGAATGTGTATAAGGGCTTGTTTGAAAACTGAAAGTCCTACTGAGATAGCTTACACCGTTTTTGTTCTTATTTCAGGCAAGCAGTTTCAGCAGGTTTGCAGCCCTCTGCAGCGCAGTTATCGATGGACATCAAACGTTCATCCTCAGTGCCTATTAATTTTAACACCTCACTGGCTTCAATGGTCGCAAACGCCAGCAGTCAGAACGAGGCTAGAGATGCAGGCCTGGAATCTAACATCTCCGAATCGGAGGAGGATCAGGAAGAGGGGTCGTCCATCGTGTCTTCTGCGCGTGCGTATTCGGAAAATGGTGCCCAGTCTCCTAGAGACTCGGATGAAGAAGAGGAGAGAGACTCAAGAGACCTGCTTGATTTTATTCCCAATGAGACGCTCGACTCGCAAGAATCGGCCTCTGTTCCTTTTTCGGGTGTTTTTGGACAAGTGGAAATTGCCAATTCTATTTAAACTGTTGCCTTCTCGTTTTGCAAGCAAATTACAAGTCTTTTCATTTCCGTCCGTTTGTATATTGACTATATAGGGTTTCGGTCACGTGGCTCAAAGTTAGTCTCTATCAATGTCACGATTGACAGGTGTTTTTTGCCAATGTCCCTCAACAGAGAGTACAGGAAGCATTTAACTGGAGGCGGACCTAACGCTTGGTGATTTTCCTGTTCTTTGTGTTTTTAGGTGTATTTTATACGTATGTAAATAATTATTCAAGAAAAAAGAGTATTCTACATCGATCTCTCCATGGTTTGCTGAAAGCTATGTTGTAATTTTGTTGTTGTTGTTGTTATTGTTGTTAATCAAACCGTGTTAATAGAATTATCGGAATTTCATTGGGTGTTACGTTGTAAATAATAAAATGTAGAAATTGAAATGTTTGTTTGTCTCGGCCTCCTCTCTCAGCCCCCTCCCCCTTCTCCCACTTTTCACTAGTTTAGTTAAGGTACCGTTCATTTTTTAAGTGGGGTTCTTTTAAATCTCGAAAGGCCGATTACAATCACTTGAACGTTCTTCGGAAATGTTCGGATGATACTCGACACTGTTCGGCTAATGAGAGGAACACGGTTGATGCGATACAAAACCCGTAAAAATACGTTAGAAGTAAAAGTTAACTAAGTTTTGGTTGGGGGGGGGGGGGGGTGGGGTGGCCGGTGGGGATGGGATATGGTTGTAGTTTATCAGAAATCCAGCTGCAAACCTAAATTCAACACGGGCCCCGTTTTTAACCCAGCTATTTCACTTATTCAGTAACTGTCTCAGGTGGCCATGGAGATTGAAAGAGTATTCCGATCTTTCAGTTTTTTAAGATAATATAAAGTGCTTTCTGCCTGTCTTGTCTTTGACAAATATATTTCGTAATCAACGCCGCTCAGAGCAATCCCTATCAGGATAATTCTTGACACGAGTTGTTATGAATTTACCGCTGTAAATTATACAAAATCCTCAAGTCGGGCACCACATCAGCGTGACGTCGTAACGCGCTTTCCTCTGTGGATAGCGTGACACCTTGCCGTGACTCCTCCAGGTTCTGGCTGGTTTTGTAAGGTTTTGAACCTTTTATAGATTACTATTTGTTTAGGTTTTACTCGTTTTTATTTTCGTTAAAGCACAAATCATAAATTCCAACTATAATCTTATTATAACTTTCAGCAATTTCTTCAAATGCAACCCAAGAAGAAAATAAGGAACAAGAAATTAGGAGTGAACGTGAATTGAATGGCTATTTGTGAATTCTTCACGCTCAACGTTCTTTCTGTTATTAAATTCTTCTGTTACTTAACACCAAGAGTCTTTACAAAACGGTCATTATCACCATTACACTGTCTCGTTCCGCCCTTTTTTCGATCAAGCGCTGTGCTCATCCTTGTACATATTAACTATATTCAAAAGAACAATCCTATTTTGAATATTTATTCATCGGCGTCATGGTAACGTTGCCTCGGCTTCTAAATGACTCTTCACAGCAATTAGAAGTAACTAAATTTTAATATTCACTGTTATCATTGATTTTACAACGGTACGAAGACAAATTCGTAAATATTTTTGTGGTGTTCCCGATCTACAAGGCAGGAGTTGTAGATAATTTCGAACGTTTGACGTTGCTGAATGCGCGCGCTAAAGAACTTATGAGTCAACAATCGGATCTCTACTTCTTCGATCAATGTTTCAAGCGGAGGAAATACAAGCGTTATCGCAAACCTCAGGAGCTCTTGCCATTTTCATTACGGCTCACGGGACTTAGCGGAGCAGTTAAAGTCGAAGCTTATCTCAAACAGCAACAGCAAAAAGCCGGAGAGGCCAAAGAAGGCCAGCAAGCCAAGGGTAGTTCGGTTGACAAAGACACCGAGGTTAATGAAACATCTTCTCGCGTAAGCGTACTTCCACAGGATCATGACGGAGAAGCTGAAAGTGCAAGGAAATTGCACCCTGGAAAAGCGTTTAATTTGCCAGAGATTGCAGCTCACGGAGTTCACTCGCTGCCAGTGATCCGGAGTTACGAGCAGCTAGAAGGAGACGACGAAGAAGAAGACACACAGAAGTTCTTGTTCGAGGAAAATAAATTCGCAGCGCCAAATTTGCTGGCGCAGCTTGGACGATTAATCAATCAACTACACGAGCAACAGATAGAAGAATTAGATGAGATTCAATCTAGCAGCGGTCAGTTTTATGGTATGTCTTCAACTTCGCCACACGAAGCAGAACGTCAGAGTTTGCTGTCTGAAACTCTTCGTAGTGGGGCTGTTGTAATACCCTTACCGGACGATTTACACAATAAACTTCGAGGAAACTTCGACGAACTATCGGCGAACGCGGTGCATGTTCGCCGGGAATGGCAAACTACCAGTTACAGAGAGCAAGCAATTCTACAAAAACGATTAGGTATTACGAGCGATTCACAAACGAATGTAGATCCTTCAAGAGGTCACGAAAAGGGCGCATTGTCTGGCGATCAAAACAAACCAAATTATGATGACAAGTTAGCCGGGGCTAGAGGTTCGGAATCAAAAGATCTAAGCAAGCGAAAGCAATCAACTGTAGGAGAATTCACTTTAAAGGTTGATTCTACAGATGACAACAGAAGGGAATCACTTCTTGGAGCTAATACTCCCACAGAAACCAGTAACACAGAAATATTAAGTCGTCGAGAATCGTCGCGACTTTCTTTCGTTCAATATCGACCCAAGACTCGACTTGAAAGGTTCAAGGTGTTCAGCGACAAGTTTTCGAACGGTGAGTGTCCGTTTGATGTTTAAGTTTGGATACTTTTTAATTTATAGAGGTGTAAAATTTGACTATACCGGGGATATCCTATCTAGGTGTAAATTACAAGTGACATCTTACACAACGTTGGTGATTATTTTGCATTTGGATGGCTGCCCTGTTAATTTTCCCGCGCCGCGAAAATCGAAGTTAAAAATACTTTTCTATAAAACAGGTTATTTTGCATTTTTCTGACCAAATCGCTAAAAAAATAAAGAAATAAAATTAAGGGAAGAAACTAAATTATCATGAACATCCTTTACCGCTGGTTTTTTTCCAACTCGATCGAAATCAATTTCTTTTTGTCAACATGTCGTCGATATGTTTGGATACCGGTGGCATGTCTGCTGGACTAAAAATACAGTTAATAAATTTATTCTGCATATTAATTTTAAGAATGTATGCTTTCCTGAAATGTTATTACTTTACTTATTTTGGTTTTTATATTCCCTCAAATTTTTCAATCATAATAGTAGTTGAAACTTTAGTCGTAATAGTTGAAACAAACGAGACCTGATATTGTAAAATCGTTTTCCTCGAGTGTCGCTTTCCGTCCGACAGTTTAAATGCTGACCTGGATCAATATCAAAAAGTTTCATATGGCAAGAGAACAAAAACTTCTGCCAGATCTTGGATTTTTACTTCATATGAGAGGAGGGTTCCAAGAAAAACTTCTTTCATTTACCAAAAGGACTTCAATGTAGACATCATTTCCGAATTGAAACAGAAAACGCCTGTTAAAATTAACAAGTCTAACTGCATTCATAAGCAATGGCAGGTGAAATTCAGCTTAGCTATAATATAAATACCTCACCTTCTGTCTGTAAAACTTTGAACTGCATACTAATTTAATGCCAGTGTCGGCTCCAGTCTCTTTTGGAGTATTGTAACGAGCTCAAATATGGCGGTCATCGCTGGATGTTTATGTCTGTGTGGTGTCTGTGTAGGAATCGAAGGGAAAACATTCGAGGAAAAAGTTTTATCCCTTACTTCGTAGAAGGTGACCTGACATAAAACCATTTCGGGTAGGGGATAACACGACTTTTTTAGTTTTTAGTCTATAACTTACTATAAGTTTACGAATGTAATGCAACGCCAACTTGCAAAATGTGAGCTTACATTTTGTCCTGGACTGGAATTTTGTACATTTTTAGAATTTAAATTCTTGCTTGCTGGTATTTTCCAGAAAAAAGAAGAATAACCAGTGGTGTTCAAAGAACGGGTGTTGATCACTTTGATGAAGAAGATGAAAATCAGAAAGATATATCGGATGGTGAGTTGTTTTTATCAGCTAACTGTGTTTTTATAATTCGATGAATGCAATAGTTAACAAATAGATTCCATTTTGCCGTGCGTCTGTACTCTGATAACGCACAGATGACGTCAAAACGTGGTGAGAACAAAGAAGTACGCTAGGAGCCGCAGGCGAGTAGCGTGCCTGATGTTTGCAACTGCAAAAATTGAAACTGCCAAAAAAAGAAAAAGAATGCTTTAACCTGATGCCCTTAAAATTTTATGTGATTTGAAATATTACATATATTTATTGAAAACTGTGCTTGTTTTTTTTACCCTAGTACATTCTGGTCATGGCATTGCAGGACAGCCAACTGTTATCAACTTCTCTCTTCTTTCAAAGACCTGTGAAGAAAAAGGTATTCAACAAACAATGAGATTAGAAAAATTCAAAAACAGTAATCAGAGGGCTCAGGGTGCATTAAGAGCCTATAATATTGAATCGTCGTTTCTGTAGTGTTCTGTTCAGAAGGGGTGGGGGTGGGAGTCCTTCAATTTCTGCGTTGCCAGCTTGGTTGGCCTGGTGGTGTAGTGGTTGTCACACCCCACTAGTATGCAGGGAGACGTGGGTTCAAATCCCAATCAGGGCAAATTTTCTTTCAAACGTTTATAATATTTCAAAAAATAAACTTTAATATATATGTGTGTCTTCTTTTGTTACGTTAGCATTCGTAAGGTATAGAAACATAGACCTTAAAATCCCTGGTATATTCAATAAACATTGGCTTTCTCACATTGTCCTTTGGAAAAAAACTTAAACTTAACACCCTAGCACAAGATATTGGACAATCACAGTTCATGTTTAAGCAATGTTTCTTATCAATCATCAAAACATTAAGAAACCAGGAAAGATTTATTGCTCGACGTTTCGGCGTCATCGTGACTCCATTATCAAGAGACAAACGTCGAGCAATAAATCTTTCCTGGTTTTTTGTATGCCTTTGCTTCAGTAAATCCCTCCTGATCAAATGTTCAAAACATTAAGATACAAAGAAATGAAACGGTCATTTTACAATTTTCAACTAATTAGCAATCATTATGGTGATTCACAGCTCATGCATTATTAATCATTATTAATGTCTTGTAAGGTTGGATACTCCATCAGGAAGATGCAAGTGACCTAGAAAGACAAACACTGTTGGAATGGGCACGAGCAAGGCTACAACAGGCTATAAGAGAAAAGTAAGATGAACACAATTTTCTGTAATGCTCTCTTAGCTGGATTTATGATAAGTTATGTGCTTTTCACATGCTTACTTTGTTTGAACTTGTGTACATATTCATGACGGGTGGAGTTGGGGAAATGTTGAAGTCTGTTAAAGTTTTTTGCTGGTATGTATGAACATTACACCGGGCTCAGAGCCATTTAGATCATTTCCTATATCCAAAAAGCCTTATGAAATGCAAGATGGTCCGAGAAAGTCAGTTTTCTTAACGGTGGTGCCTGCTAAAACAGATATTTTTGTGCAGTTTATTAGTATGTGAGAAAAGCAGATCTTGGCCAGGGTTATTGGGATCTTAAAAAAAAAATAAGGGGTAACCATGTTTCAGAGATAATTATTAGCTTCTGCAGTTTGGGGAAAAATGCCACACATTGCTTTGTATTTTAGCACTTTTAGAATGATTGTTGTTTAATCATCTCAAGAAAACATTGAAAGAAATACCGTAACGGTAACAAACTAACTTTTATGTCTTTAAAAGTTGTCTAGTGATTAACATTGTTTGAACTTCTTTTGTTTTGTTAGGGATGAAATGAAGGAGAAAGCAAAAGAGCTTGGCATAGATGGACCACTGGTTACCAAGCACTATGGAGACAGTCAAAGAGAGGCTGCTATGAAGTACAAGAAGGGAGTGTCATGGGCCAAACGATGGAAAAACCTTTCAGATGAGGACAAGAGACCAAAATTTCTCACCGGTTTACCTGACGGCACTTCATATTGCTAGTATCTTTTAACACTGGGTAGTTTTGCTTGTTATTGAATTTCTACAATTTGTTAAATGTTGATCTTTCATGGGTACATCCACAATAACAGGAATGCAAGCATAGAAATGTAAGTCTTGGGCTTATATTCACTCAAAAAGCTTTTATGGCTCCATTTTTGGGGAGAGCTCATTTCTTTGATGTAAGTACATGTAACTCCAAGGAACCCAGGAATATAAGTGATGGGCAGGTACAAAGACCTTTCTCAGGTTTTAAATTAGAAACTGGGGCTTTGTTAGGGTTGCACATTTTTTGGTGGACATTTTTGAGGTAGAAGGTTTAAGGCAGGAATATTTTAAAGGTAGTAAGTGCAGAAAAGAGTGGAGTGTTTTGGGTTACATTCTGTGTTGATGGTCAGACCTTTTTTGGGTTCAGTATTAGCCTAGAGTTGAACAAGGCCTCACTGGCTTGTCCTCATCACAAATATACTTGGTCTCTAATCTCCCCTCTCACGCAGAGCAACTGAGACAATATTGCGCACTCAAAAATGGACAAAATTAAAGCAGATCCAAACACTAAACTAACAGCTTAGAATAGCTAAACCTAATAGTCTATGGGTTCATTACTTGGGAAGACTAATGTTATCAAAAGAAATTTGGCATATGAGATTTGTGGTGACAGTCTGCGCAATTTCAGAGGGGTTCAGAATTTGGCAATATAATTTGTTAAAAAAAAATGGCCAAGCATGTAATGCAATTGTAAAATCTTTTGAACTCTAACTTACAAATATTTGCCACTTGTTTTAAACTTCAAGAAGATTGTCTCAATTCATCATATTTGTTTCCTGATCTATGTTCATAAAGCATTCTTTAACATGATTCACTCAGCTACCCATCAGGTCGAGTGGCTATATGTGCTATATATCCTGGTCCCAACATAACCGGGCGATATACCATAGTGTATGGAGACACTGCTGACAGTCCCATGTTAGCTGCATTTGTGCCAGCGGGACAAGGCTGTTGCTATCACAAGAACGGCAGCATAAGGTAAAAATAAAATTTAAAGGTGCTGTGAAAAAACTGCATATTGATTTAAATCCGGAACAAACGGTGTAATGTGGGATGCAGAGTAATTTAAGAACGTGTGGTATGGATTGAGAACTCTTTTCGAATCTAAAAAATTTGGCCATCCATTCATGAGGTCTGCATTCATTAGTAATAGTAAACTGTATTACAGTAATGTTAGTACAATAATTGTATTACTTTATGGATAAGGGGTTAGTTTCTAAAGACACTGTGGTGCTGGATCAGCAGGAAGTAGGATTGAATGTTTGGTTTTATAAACAGAGTTGATAATTAAACATAAATTGGCCACTGTAGATCAGAGATTTGAGTGCTGACATTTGTTTGCCCTTCACCACTCTGACGAAGATTTAACACTCAAAACGTCAGCACTCGAATCTCTTTATGGTGGCTAAATTACCTTTAGTTGTCAACTCTGTTGATAAACCAAATATTAATGTTATTAGTACACTTAGGGAGTTTTTATTTGATTTTCTCTTTCTTTCAGATTTATTTCAGGAGCTAAATTTGGAGCTGTCATGGAGGATGTAAGTTAAAGCTTATTTGCCTTGTGTAATAATGTCTACAGCGTAACCATTGATACTGAAAGCCTTTGACTGTGGACAAGATAGTATCAGTTGACTTTAGCATCCCATGCCAAGGTTGTAGCAATATTCTGGTTTGTTTTGTAAAACTACACAAGCAGTTTAAAATTGCTGATCATGAGAGTGCAGCACTCAATCAAACAAAAATGTCTTTCAAGTCACCAAAACTCTCTTTATAGCTTATTGGAATCATGTAACTTTTATTAATCAGGTCATTCAACTTGCACGAGAGTCATGTGTTGTTCAAGAAAGTGCATATGTTAATTAACTTCAAGAGTTTTAAGAATGTTATGTTTTGTTCAGGACGGCAAAGTAGAACAGAAATGGAAATGGCCGCTTGGAAGACTTCAAACAACTGTTACTGTACAGGTACAGTATTCTCCATGTTGTGACTTAAAAAAAAAAAAAACTTTTGTGAAGCTTGCTATTGAATTTACGCTTTTCAGAGCGCGCGCTGGCAAGTTTCGTTTGATTGATAGATTTAAAAGCGCGCGCGCGCATTGGTTGATTTGTAACTTTGAAATTGATGGCGCGTTGTATTTATCGCGCGAGCCAAATAAACAGAGTTGGATTTTGGTTTGAAGATTGGTGGTTGCGTGTTTATGGAGGGTTATTTTCGGACTTAAGGGCTGTGACTTTACGGAATTACATGTTCAGGAGATCGCCTGAACATTTTTGGTCCTTCGAGCCGGATTTTAAAGGTTATTTCGGCGAAGTTTGCAACATTTTCGTGTGGAGTGTTGGAGAAAGGAATCGGTCGCCGACGCTGCGAATTTTCAAAACACGGATCAACATTTTTTGGCGCAAGAGTGAGACGAAATGGCCAACGAGGAAAAACAAGACGATCAAGAAAGGTATGAGAACGAAGTCATTCAATTACATACGGTAGTTGGAGTGTTGAAAAGAGAGAAAAAGAATGCGAAGTCGAATTTAACTCGGACGTTAAACCAGTTAACTCTGTGAGTATCGGAGGAGCTGTATGATAGACACAAGGTAGTGGAGGTAATAGAACGCTTAGAAAGTTTGAGAGATGAGGTTATGAGGATCTTGGAAGAATTAGAAACGGTTTATTCTAAGTTACGAGATGAAGAAAAGGAGAGGAAAACGAGTGAAGAAATAGAAGAAATTAACGAGCAAGTAGATCGAGAGCTTAGTCAAGCTCGCGTCATGGTGTTAACTCAAGTTAGTAGCTTATGTAATGCGCGTAATGTTGTATAGGGAGAAAAGGAGAAAAATCAGCGAATGCATGAAACTCAGCAAGCTGAAGACGACAACTGAGCGGGTAACAGAGTCCAAAATAAAGAAAGAAGAGTCAGTAACGTAAACAATCAACGCCCTGGTGAATCGTTCAGCTCTAGCAACGCAGTGAACGGACAGCTTGAACGAATTAAGATCCCTGTATACGGCGGGAACAAGCTAGAATTCCCCAGGTGGCAGGCTGCATTTTCAAGCTGTGTGGATTCTTCTTCCCTATCGGCGCAGTTCAAAATGTTGAGGTTGGAAGGATGTCTGACTGGTGAGGCCGCGGAGACAGTGAAGGGATTGGGCTACTCTGAAGCGGCATATGAGACGGCGAAAGCAAGACTACTAAGGAAACACGGAGGAAGTCGACGTGAACTGCAAGGGAATTTAGAAGAGCTAAAGAAGATGAATACGCTCCGTGAAGATTATGCTAAAGCACTAGAAAAGTTTGCGGATATGTTGGAAAGAGCTGTAATTTATCTGAAAGAGAATGACCGCCAATCAGACTTGAAAGACGGAACTTTGTATACTATTATACTCGAGAAAATACCAGAGAAGTTGCTGGCTCAGTACTACAGGTGGATAAAGGAAAATCAATAACACGAGTCGCTCGAGAAGCTGAAAGATTGGATTGCAGAAGAAGCGGAATATCGGATCCAAGCTGCTGAGATTAGAAATGGAATCGGATCAGACACAAAGACGAGAGAGAGGAAGGTACCCTGGAAACGACGCGAAGACAGCGCTGAATCGTTTGTGTCAACTAGTGGCGGTGTGGAACCGAAGATTCAACGGTGCAAGCACTGTGGTCACAGTCACCCGATCTGGCACTGCGACGAATTTAAAGGAAGGCCGGTAGAGAGACGATGGGAAACTGGCTAAGCACCTGGGGCTCTGCTATAGATGTCTGCGTAACGATCATCTTGGAAACTCGTGTCCAAGTTACAAAGAGTGCAAAATCGATAGTTGTAAGGATACTCATCACCGACTACTTCATGCAGAAAGAGCTCCTTTTCATCGAGATTAACACAACGCGGAAGTTCAGACGGAACAAGTCCTTTACCACCAGTGGCGGACAACGAAACAAAAACAGCCTTCCAGGAAAGCAGAGGGGGTACCAGTAATGCTAATCAGACACATTTAAGCCAAGAAAGTGCAACTTCCCAGATCACGGAGGGGGACGCAAGTACACATACAGCCACAATGGAAACAGCACAAACGCATGAAAAAGTTGTCGCCCTTCAGACGGTCCCGTTAATTCTAAAGAATGGAAATAAAAGAATCCTCGTGAACTGTTTCCTTGACGAGGGGAGTGACTCCACATACATTAACGAAGATCTAGTTGAAGAATTGGGTGTAAGAGGTCGAAAGGAACTAATCACCGTTAACGAAGCGAACGATCAGAAAGTCAAGTTTATGTAAATGACGTTTCAAGTCGGATTGGAGAGTATCGATGGCAAAGTGAATCGAACCATTTCAGCGAAGACGTCTCAGAAGATTTGTGGAGGAATGAAAGCCATCAACTGGGTGAACATAAAACACAAATGGTCACACCTTAACGAAATACCTTTTCCACAGCTTGCCCGAAGAGGAACGATCGATGTCCTTCTTGGAGCAGATAATCGTGAACTGATGACCACGATAAAAGAAATTCCAGGCAAACGAGACGAACCGAGTGCGAGGCACTGCTCACTAGGATGGACCGCGATCGGACGGATAGACAAAGAAGAGTTGGGGAGTGAGCACCACACCTAATTATCAGAACCTTCCGCATTCAGCAGTCAGAAGAACCTTCTGCCTTACAAGATGACGACTTAAACGACACACTCAGAAAGTTTTGGCAACTAGTGCACGTTGGAATCCTTTCTTCTAAACCACAGTTCTCTCCAGATGAGCTAGTAGCGTGGAAAAAAGTTAGCGAATCAAGAGTATTTGATGGGAAACGCCTCAAGTCGCAGTTCCTTGGAAAGAAGAAAGACACCACCTGGTCAACAACAGGCCACCAGCAGAAAGGCGACTACAACAAGTCGAGGGCAAACTGGCTAAAAACGAAAAGATAGCAACTGCTTACCAGCACGTTTTTGACGAGTATTTTCAAAAGAACTACATTCGACGCATTCCATCCACTGAAAGAAGGTCCGAAGAAGCTGAATGGCTGCTACCTCACTTTCCAGTTATTCGACCAGACAGAGCTACAACAAAGGTTCCAACCCAGACCAATGGCGTTACGTTCCTAGAAAGTTAAATCCAGCTGACCATGGTACACGAGGATCAACCGTTGAAGAGTAGATCGATAACGAATGCTGGTGGCGCGGGCCCGCATTTCTTAGTCAAGGAAACGACATCTGGCCTGGGCAGAGATTCACAGGAGCTACTTCAGAAACACTTAAGGAAGTGAAAGCTGAAGTCCGCGAACGAACAAATCACCCCCAACCAGACAACTTAAACAGTTTTGTGATTAACAATCACGAAGAAAATCAGTGGAGGCTCGAGCCTATCCGTTTTTCTAAATGGTACAGGACAAAGCCAACGAACAAACTCGAAATTGGACTTTCACTGGTACGAGTACGAAGTTGGGTTTACAGATTCATCGGCAATTGTCGTAAGCCCGTTGAACAGCGCACTACTGGACAGCTCACACCTGATGAATTGAAGAGAACGGAATAAGAGATCATCAAAAAAGCTCAGTATGACGCATTTACGGAAGAAATCAAAGCATCAGTCAGCGGAAAAGAGCTTCCCAAGAAGAGTTCTATCCTCACATTTACACCCATGGTTACTGATGGCATCCTGCGGTCAAATACGAGACTACGATATTCTACTGATTTACCCGACGAAACGAAGTATCCGATCATTCTTCCAAAGAAACATCACGTTACGGAACTGATTTTGAAATACCATCACGAAACAGAAGGACATGAAATGGGTTTGAATTACACTTTGAATCACCTTCGCGAGAAGTACATAGTGGTGCATGGAAGAGAAACAGTAAAGAAACTTATCAAAGAATGTCCTGAGTGTCGGAGACGATTCAGAGGAAAACCAGCTACACAGCAAATGGCTCCTCTACCTACCTTCCGATTAGAAGCAACCATGAAGCCGTTTACCAATTGCGCAATAGATTTTGGCGGACCGTATATTACAGTGCAAGGCCGTGGGAGAGTTCGCACCAAACGATATCTGTTTATTTCTGTGTATTCAAACACACTGTTGTCATGTAGAAATGGCATGGTCGTTAGATACGGATGGTTTTTTGAACGCCTTAACTCGCATGGTGGCAAGAAGAGGTTGGCCTCGAGATATGTTAAGTGATAACGGCACCAACTTCCTTGGTGAAAGAGATCAGACAGTTAGTGAAACAAATTGACCGAGACAAGATGCAAACGATGACGTCCAACAAAGGAATCAATTGGCATTGGAATCCAACCGCAGCCCCACATTTTGGCGGAGTATTTGAACGAATGATTAGATCAGTAAAACGAGCTGTAAATGCTGTCTTAGGAAGCGCAGATGTGAACGACGAAGAATTGCAGACGGTCTTTACCGGTGTTGAGAGCTTAATGAATTCCAGACCACTGACTCAGTTAAGCAGTGATCCCAACGAAGAACCTGTATTGACACCCAATCATTTTCTTGTGGGACACATGGGCGGAGAATTGGCCCCAGAGACCGTAGATACAACGACATTCAATCCACGAAGACGATGGAGACGGATCCAGGAATTAATTCGCCACGTTTGGAAACGCTGGATAAAGAAAAATCTAATCAGCATCGGTTCAAGAAAAAAGTGGCAGGAAAGAGAAAGGAATGTAAACAAAGGAGACGTTGTCTTGGTGATCGAAGCAAACACACCAAGGAGGCAATGGAAAATTGGACGGATTGTAGAGATCCACCCAGGAAACGATGGTTTTGTTCGAGTAGTTGATGTGAAAACTGTGGACGGAACATACAGAAGGCCAATTTCACGGATTTCTCCGCTTGAAGTTTTGAGCTAAAGAAGACTTTGACAAGATAATGAACTTTATTCGTTAAAATTCCTCACGGAAAATCCGGGAGGGGGATAATGTTGTGACTTAAAAGAAAACTTTTGTGAACCTTTATATTGAATTTACGCTTTTCAGAGCGCGCGCTGACAAGTTTCGTTTGATTGATAGATTTAAAAGCGCGCGCGCGCGCATTGGTTGGTTTGTAACTTTGAAATTGATGGCGCGTTGAATTTATCGCGCGAGCCAAATAAACAGAGTTGGATTTTGGTTTGAAGATCGGTGGTTGCGTGTTTATGGAGGGTTATTTCGGACTTAAGGGCTGTGACTTTACAGAATTACATGTTCAGGAGATCGCCTGAACGCTCCATGTAATAAATAATTATTATTCTTAAGTGATGAACAACCTCAGCTCGCTGCTGTTGCTCAATCTGTCAGATTGCTATTGAGCTTTATCATTGTTTTTACTTTGGAATAGCCTACCTGTTGAGCTCCTTGGGGGTGCTCCCCTCTATAAGCTATATAGGTATGTGCCACCCCAAAAGGTATGGTTTTTTGAGTCATTTTGGTCTGAAAACAGGTGTAGATTTTGTCCATCATGGTCTTAAATTGGGTATGGTCTTCAAGGGAACCATGAGTGCATGTAAACATATTTGTCTTTTCAACTCCAAATGATTAGTAAAGAAAGAGAAGGATCAAAAATATATCATTCGAAAATGCTTAAACAGTATGTTGACTTCACTTGGACAAGGTAATGGATTTGCGAACCAAGTACAACTTTCAGAAGCCAGGTCTGAAAACGGGTGTGGAAAACGGCATGTTTTGGTCTGAAATAGGGTCAGGATTGGAGAACCCCGGGCGGCACACCACTACTGAGAATTCCAAGGAGTACCCCTCACCCCCCTCACCCCGGGGGGTTGAGCTATGGTTTGGTGGTACCCAACAACGATTATTACTCTTTGGTAGACATGGACTGTGTAGGATCTGGGAGATTCCAACCCGTTCCAACTCATATAACATGGCAGTAAAGCCAATCAGATCCCTGGAGTTGCATTGTACAATGATCCGAATATGCACTGTTGATATAATAATGCTGTTTTACTCATTCACAGCTGAACAACTTCATTTCCCTGCGCTGTGTTAGCCAAGCAGCAGTAACGCTGTACTTCAGCTGTCAGAGCGAAACAGCCAAGTTTCCTGTTGGAATGGCACAAGGAGCTAAACCTGTTAAACTTGCTGAACTGGTATGTCTTGTTAGAGCCAACTTTGTGATGCCTGGCGATTGGTCATTTTCATGATGAAGTCATTTTACTACAACTACCAGAATTCATTTCGTTTTCCTTTTCACATTAAAATGTTGTAATCCCAGTGAACATCCCGTTCGTTTTAATAAATTTGCGGTATAACGAATTAAGATAGTGTTTGTCCGATTTACCTCGTAACCGAAAGTCTCAGAATTTTACATTTAGTTTATAAATAATTTTCTGATGTGCCTTCCATTTTAGGGTTATCTTCAGACAAACATGAAATTTTCCTCAAATGCAGCGCTGCTGGTATGTAGTTGTTAACTTTGTTCTATGATTATAGTATATTTGATTCTTCCAAAGGTTAGTCAGTAGTGATTGTAGCTAGTTCGGCGTCTAAAGTGTGACCGCCCAGGCTGCACTTTATGAAGGTTACGCCGAAGATCTTTAGGGTGGGTTTCCAAATTGCTCGGCGTACTGGCGCGCGATCATGGTCTTTGGCGTTAAGCGGCGTAAGACAGAGGTAGATTACCTCATAAGCCGGCAATTACTTTGGCTTTTGAAAACTTCCACTCAAAATATCCGGGATTTCTCTCCTGAGCGGGGAGGGGAAGAGGTTGTGGTGGCGGTCGGCGGCCGCGCGCTTGGCGCAGAACTTCGAAATTCTCGGCGTATCTTCGGCATGCGACCTACAGGGAATGCACCCTGGAACAGATAGGTGTCCTCCAGAAACTGCGAGAAGACTGGTACGAGTAAAGGATTATGGGATCGTTTAGGCAGACGGATGGAAATGGCGCCGACGAATTACAAGGACATTTTCGGCATTTTCTCCGGTAGCGTAACTCTTGTTAAATAGTCTTCCAATACAGCTGACTACCAAGAAATGCACTTATTCATCTGCGCAATTTCCATCTATATTCCCCAAAGGATCCCATAATCCCTAACTCGTACCAGATTCCCCGTAGCTTCTTGATTGGATATTGAATTTGGCGTAGAACAAAGAAATTCTCAAGCACTGTGTAAACTTTTCTTATTAAAATGACGACTCTTTCTGTTTTAGTCAATGAAACCTAAATTGAAGAGAAAAGAAGAAAAAAGAAGACGGCGAACGCAGGTGTGTACAGTTAATTTAGTAAGCGAGCATCTTTCCTTTGTGATCACCTCTCGTAGCTTTAGAGAGAATCGACTGTTTTCTTCACTTAATTCTCTTTTAATGTCAAACAGAAAGCGAAGAATGTAGAAACCATTACAGAGGAGGTGCTTGAACAGCGGCAGCTGGAGTTAGAGGAGAAATTTCCCGAGAGGAAAGAATTGGATTTGGACGCGCCATGGCAGATAGATTTGATGAAACTACAGCGTAAAGTCAAGTAAGAAGATTTTGTTGCAATGTTGATGATGACGATGATGATGGCGGTGTGGGTGATGACGAGGACAATGATGATGATACGCCTGGCGCTGACCATCCGAAAAGTAGAACGTTTTTGTCGGCCGACGAAAAATCCGCTGGGGCGTGTTCCGAAGTGACCATTTTACCGTCTTCATCATCAGTACCTTTTTTTTGTACTTGTGAGAAAGATCATCCCTATAACATGGCTTCTTTCCCATCGCTCGACCCGACCAAGAAAAAAAAATGATTTTAATAGTTTAAAAAGAAAAAGTTTTAAAAGATACATTGTTCATCGAGGCGAACTTGTGCATACAGCTATTTCGATTAAAGTTGTCTGGAAAGACAACGCGACAAGACTGCAAGATGACATGGGTAATTTGTTACTAAATTTACCAAACTTGGCACATGGCTCATGTCTACGGTAAATAAATCAGACTGGTAAATATTTATGATTTTTTCTCCTATCCTATGTCTCTGACAACCGTGACATTACAGCCGAATTTAATACGAAGATTAACGTTACCCATACTACCTTTCGGTCTTGTCGCGTAAGCTGGAGGCTTTAAAATTCAACAAGTTGTATTCTAGGTTAATATGAGACGCGCCCGGCCTGCATAAACTCAGCTCCGACATATCAAAAGTGCCCTGTGGATGACAAATTGAACTAAGTTACTTTGTAAATGTTGAACTCGGAAACGAAAGAACAAAGTAATAATGTTTATCATAAGTACGTAAATTATGATCATCCGGGTGAGTGTAGTCCTGAGAAGGACTGTTTGAGGTGACTTTGACTGACGTTTCGACAACCTGAGCGGAAGTCATCTTCAGAGTCAAGTGAGTTGTGGAACGTCCGTGGATGATATAAATGCCAATCAGGTCAATAACCAGAGACATTTATACCATCTACTGACGTTCCACAATCATAATTTACGTACTTATGACATGATTCCTGTCTCAAACCATTTACAACATTTATCAAGTCACAAGAATTAAACAAAGTAATCTGAGCTCCATGGACGGGAATTAAACCTATACCCCTTTCTTTTCCTTTCAGGGGATTGATATATGACTGGATGGAACATTACCGAGTTGCTGTTGGTATTTCTCAGCCATTCCGAATTTCCTCCCGGTCTAAGGGCCGTGCCATGTCCTACTCTGCGCGTTCCGTTCCGGGGACCCTCCCGTCAGGGTTCCAGACAGTAAAGACCGCGTTTCGTCGTTCTCCCTCAGCTCCTCCTGTTCCGCATCCTAAGGGGACGTCTTGGGACCGTTCTAGTTCTCAGTTTGGTATTCGACCGCACAGCTCAGTTGACAAGACAAGGCTTGGCGTGAGAATGGAGGATGGCAGGGGTGTAACTATTGAGGTACCTACCAGCGAAATGTTAGGATCAAGGATGGCTAGTAAACCTACCTCCGCCATGTCTGGGTGAGTGTTGTGAACTTCCGGGCATCAAATTATCCATTCCTTCCCTCCCTCCCCCCCCCCCTCCCCCCCAATCTCTGTCACGCACATCACGGACCGTGAGTGGTGTGACAGAGATCGGGGGGTGGGGCAGGAACTAGGCATCAAAGCGCAGCATTAACTCTCAGGGTTAACACGATCAGGGAAACGTCAGGGGGAAAAAGAATTTTCTCAACGTCAGGAAAAAAAGTGGGGGAATTCTAAATCCAACCTCAAAGTTAGTGAAAATTCAGGAAATATTAATTTTAGCCAACCACTATAAGTTTTCGAAAGGGTTTCCTTGTTTGCAAAGGTATTGTTATTTTCAAAAGAGATTTATAAAGGAATTGATTTTTGTGGCTTTATCGCTGGCTTTATTGGTAGAAAATTTGTCTTCAATGTCCTTGAAAACTGGTTTGTGGTCAGTGAAAAGTCCTGATCAGTGGTAAGCTTGAAATTAACTCGGACAGCTTCTTGTTCAGTAATATTTTCACTTATCGATATTTAATAACTATTGAATATTTTCTCTTATCGTTTCTCTTCAATAGCTATAGTCCGACAGTTGCTACGTCACGGACTCCATTCCGCTGTGGAGTGATACAGCAGGCGCGTGTTGCTACGCCACCCAAGAGTGGATGCCCTATGTATCCTTGAATGAGTGAATGTTGAAAAAAACAGTCTTGAAAAGGTCTTCGGTTGGTTTTCACAGCGTAGAATCCTTACTCAAAATATATGAGATTCGTTGTTCATGTTCCCCCTCTTATGGGGCGGTTCAAGGTAATGCTCCTTCGGATTTTTTGTTTCGAGATATTGATCCTACAAAACGCCCATTCTGGTTTCTGAAGGCCCTCGACAGACGAGACCAATTGCTAATTATGGCTATTTAGTTCTCGATAGACAAAACGCCGGTGTGCGAAGTAAGTTGTCGATAACCTGTAAATGGCTGGTTTCCTCTTGTTCAAGGTGCAATTTCACCCCGTTCTCACTAATTTTACCCCCTCTTATCTTTCCAGTTTGCCGAGGCTTTTGGGTTGGATGATGAATTATCAAGGTCATCCCGGAGTTCGTTTTTCAAAAATACCTACTTGTTCCCCTCTCTCGTACAGGCAATTGTTTTCATCACAGGGAAATTATGGAAACCGGCTTGATTTGCTTTTCCGAAAAAAAAAAAGTAACGAAACTTAATTCGAATTTCAAGGGTTGTTAGTGAAGAGAATTTCTTTTACGTCCCAAATAACGGCTGTATGGGAGATTTCTTTTACGCTGGAACTTGTTGTTTAAGGCCAACAGAAAACCGTGCGTTACATAAACTCTCATTTTCCTTGTCCTCTGCCTTTTTGTTATTCGTTTTTGTTTGGTCTTTTTTTTTTCCCTTAACTTCCTGTTTAGCGCGTTGAGAGCAGAGATGCTGGGCGAAAAGGATGCACAATGCAGGTAACGTTACTCAGACTGTCACACTAGGTCCGTCTATTTAAAATGATGTCACGCAATTTAAATGATTTTGTCACGCTAGTTCCCGACATTTAGGAGAACAACAAGGGTAGGTTCATTTAATGGGTTATTGACGCAAGTGTCCTGATAGATGATTCGCAAATCATGATTTAACCCCCACTATACTCAAGTGGATGACCCATTTAGTGTGGCTGTCCACGAGCCAAAGTGTCACGAAAACTAGATTGCATCATCTTGTCATCTGGTTCATATGCACAAGGAATGCAATGCCACAGTAACAAGATTGAAATGAGAACTAAAAATCTCACTCAGAGAAAACGAAACATGAGGGACTATTGTCATTCTGCAGTTGCCTGTACATAGTTAATTAGGTAACCAAATTAAATGTCACCTGACGTCATTCTTTTAAATACAAGTCACGGTGGAAGACGACATTAAGGTTTCAATCCGTCGCATTTGACCATCTTCACACACATTTTACTGTGTTTTCTTCTTCTTCTTACGCAGATGTGATAGACGTAAAATCCCGCTTGTCACGGATCTGGAATATGATGCTTTCATCACAGAACACGTTCCCAGGACACAGCTTCTTGTCGTCAGTGTCACGTCATCTCTGTAAGTGACTGTCACGCCTTCTTTGTTTCATCAGGCGTGTTTTTGTTTTAGTGGGAAATAAAGGCGAACTGACCGCAGGTTAAAAGTAACGCTGACTCCGGGACATAAGAGTTATAAAAAGTGACATTGTAGTATTCCACAGTCGTATTTACCTTTGCGACAGGAAGATATTTATTTTTAAATAGTTGTCTTTGTTTGTTGTTACAGTTATCCTGATGCGAACCCTTGTGATAGTATGTTGGATCAGCTGTTTCACGAGAAAAACCGCAATAGATCTCTACCCTGTGTACAGGTAATCTTGAAAGGAATGGCCCAGTGCTCCTTAAGAGACAACCTTTGAAAAAAGCAAACAAACCAAAGAAGTTTGAAAAAAAGAAAATCTAATATTACTAGATTTGGTTAGTAAACTGAAAAACGAACAGAACCTTTGGAACGTCCTGCTCGACAGTTTTAATTTGAATGACCACAGACAACCACCTTGTACAGTATAATAAGCAGCACCACAGAAAAGGACGGTTTAGGTCAGGGCTCGAAAGTTAGAACCACCTTGTACAGCATAATAACCAACACCACAGAAAAGGACCCCTTTAGTAGTAGCTTTCGCTTGATTGCCTACACTCCAAGTTTTAATATATAGACTCAAAAGCTAGAACCCCCTCATACAGTGATGTTCGTCCTTCGAAGTCGAAGATGACCATGACATCTCTTAGGTAGTAGAGCTGCTTCGGTGTGTCCGGGCCTCTCCTACAGGTAGGGCAGAAGTGGGTACCAATAGGCGTTGTGCTGTTGGTGCTGATGGCTCTGGCCTTGCCTGCTGCACGCTTCTGTTCGGCTTAAAGGGACCTACGCTCCTCTGCTCATACAGCACAATAAAAGGCGCTACAGGAAAGCATTGTTCAGTAGCTTTTCCTCAAATGTTCCTCAAATGGTCATAAGTTAGGATTTTATCCACTGAATCAAAAGTTAGAACCAGTACCACAGTAAAGAACCGATTGTCAGCAGTGAACAGCTTCTGTTTTTCTCCCAAAAGGCGCAGAACGATCCTTTCCGATTGATCCGTTACGACATCTCATCAGCATCACATGGTTTGACTCAGTCCCAGTCCCTGCTCCTCAGGCGGCACAATGCTGTACCTGGCATGTTTTTGGTAAGTCATGTTAAAGAGCCCAAGTTACGCAATTTCAGTTATTTTTTGCCAAAGTCCAGTGTTTGTTGAGGAACACGGTTGAATATCAAGTTTGATTACGAATGACAGTATAGCGGGATCATTTTCTGCGGATAGAAAGAACGTTAACCAAACGTTTCACGATATATTCTCGTTAGGGAAATTAGGCAACCACCACGACGATGCCGACGAAAAGGTCCAGACGTTTTTACTGTTGGGTACTATTATGAATGATCCTCGCTAAACAAAGAAAGACTCTATGTTGTCGCAAAGCCTACCGCGACAAGACCACAAGGTGTTATTTACCACACTCGACTATGGATCCTCCCTATGGTTAATAAATCATAGAGGCAGACAGACATTTATATTGTATTTTCACCCATCCTATGTCACTGACAACCGTTAAATAACAGCTGTCGTAGATTCTGTTTTCTGAAGAGGTTAAACCGATCAAATATGCCGGTATAACTTCGGATCCGTTCCCAGGAAATCAAGGACTGCGTACCTGGGAGGTGAAAAAACACAAACACTGTCTGGAGTTTGAGTACACGAAATCAGATCAGATCAGAGCGCACGAAAACCACTATCCAGCGGTCTGTTGTATAGTAATATTTAACAATTATTCCAACAATTATTCGTTCACCGATTTGTGGGCCGTTTTTTAGCTCATATACTATGGCTTCCAAGCCAATCAATTCCCCCAAATAGCATTATGCGATCTTTATTAAATCAATTGTATGTACTTCGCTTGGATAGCCTGCATACCGTACTCTTTATGCGCTAAGAGTAGCAGTTGGATGTGTTGACACTGATTAAACTCTCGGTTCTTTCTACAGATGTACACTGGAGGAAAACTCTTGTTTGCCGATCACATATTTAATGGCTACGGCAATGCTAAGAAAGATTTTCTGAAGCAGGTATGATGACATGTATTTCGCCGCTCTGTATATTAGGCTCTGAATTTCTCAGCAAAAATTGACGACATCAATGACAGTTGATAGTTTGAAGGATAAACACTCAGGTACTTACACCAGGGCGTGGCTGAGCACGAAACCGGTGATCTTCCATTGGCTAGCACTATAGTGACAAGGACTGTATTGTCCCGGAAGACCTTGACAAACAGTTTTGTCCTGGAGAAGTGCAACAATAAGTTCGATTGTTTGGTGCATGAAATGTTGCTAATTAGAGAATTGACACTATCTCTTAAAGGAAACCTCCACTCCCACAACAAATGGACGGTAAATTGTTGGAAATAGTGTCTAAATTCTAAATTTTAGTTTAAAATTAGAAAGAACGTTCAAGTGTGCTAAAATTCCCGGGCGCCGCTATTTTGGATTTCATAACATCAAACGGTTGCTGCTGTTGGTAGTAAGCTGAAGTTCTTTTGTGTGAAACAATAGAGCAACCGTAATACGTCATGAAATCCAAGATGGCGGCGCCCGGGAAATTTAAAAGGAAAATAGGTGATAATCAAATCCTATTCTCTCCGACACAAAAATCTTACTCCCATGTTTTCCAGCTAAATTTGAAATGGTTATATTTTCAACAATTTAACGTTGATTTATTTCAAGAGTGGAAGTTTCCTATAACGTCCAATCAGACTCAATTCGAGCCAAACTATTTGCGTGACGTTACACGTACATAATTATTTCTGATTATGTTAATCTTCAGCGAACTATTTCTGACAGTTAATTATTCATTCTGAACTTGAAAATGGTGTTGTGACGACTCCGAAACGTCGTTCTATTTATCGTCAATTTTTACTTGCTTAGTTTTTCTTGTCAGCCTTAACTTTAAAACAGTTCTTTTCTACTTAACCTGGCAGTTTCCACTGTTTGTTTGCTGTCAGTTTACACGTAATGTGACCCAGATCCTATTATGACTGTGTGAGGGCAAAGCAACTGTTTGATCATTTCCAGAAAATTTGCAACATAGCTTCAAGGGAAAATCTGTCACTAGCATTCCAGTTTGATAGGCAAATCTTTACGGACACTACATGTACAAAGATAACAAAAGAATAGGCCATTTCCGAGTTGCTGTGAACCTCACTATGAAAGCAACGCTAAGTGCAAAACTTTTCATGCGAAAATTTGTTTCGTTTGCACATGAATGAAAACTAATTTTCCTAACAAAAACTTTGCACTAAGCCTCGCTTTCACAATGAGATTCAAAGCAATTCGGAAATGGTCTATTTATGTTCGGCCCGTATTAAACAAGAGGTTCCGCTATAAAAGGGCAAGCCCCTTCTTCATTTCACACCTGGAATGCGTGGGGCGTGGAATGCAAATGTAGACGTCATTCAGTCGTGCCAAGTTGTTGACTCAAGCGTCCTCTGAAAAAATATGCCTCAAAATATAAATTTCATAATATATTATCACCACAGAAATATCAATATCAAGTTCTAATTTGTTTAACAGGGTTTATTCCAAAAACTAAGCCAATTGTATCGGTAAAAGCCGAAGAAAAGGAGACATGTTGTTTGTCAGTTGTTTACGCTCTGATGGTTGATTGACAACTGAAGGTCAGAATGGCCAGGCCAGGGTCCCTTTTATATCGGAACTTCCTGTTTGTAGTGGGCGTAATGCGTTGCTGGAAATGAAAGGGGTGGCCACAATGAGCCTTCCCACTGGGAATAGACATTTCATTTTTTTTCGCAAAACGACCAGAGTTTGTAGGTTTAGTTTCCTATTTCCGTTTTTTTCTCAGATAATGAGAACAAGAAAAGATGCACTGGAAGGAAAAGCTCTTCCCTCGGACTTCCGCCTCAGTCCTACACGCGGCCGCTCAGGACCGAGAGCCGCCTGGGGCGGGGAGATTGGTGGTGTGAAGATAAGTGACCGGACATTGAACATGAGTCCAGTTGTAAGCGAAATACAAGTCTCGCGAAACAATGCAAGACTTGACTCTGCCAATACGACTGACTCCCTAAGTTCCGCCTCGATTGAAATAGGGTAAGATTTTTTATTATCAATGACTCGTACATTCCTTGCTTGCTAGCGCTTTCATTGTGTTCGACAAAGGAGACGTATACTGATCTGTTGGTGTGCCTGTGTTGTCATGTGCGTTTCCTGTGCATACCAGCAGGTCTTTTTCGTTCGGCGTATGTATCGTTCATCTTTTCGTCGCCATTTTGAATGACGTCATATTGTAGTCCCCAAAAAGGCATTTCGAACGCACTCCCTAATCTTTGATTAGTAATGGTAATAGGACTGAGTGGAGTACAATTCAGAGAGGGTCGATTTGAAATCACGAGCCTGATTACTCCTGAATTGTACGACACGAAGTCTTATTACCTATTAACTGTGCCAATAACAAAATGCGAGAATCTCAGTCTTGGAATATTTATTAACATAAGAAATAGATTCCAAAGCAAAAAAATGACAGGTTTCAACTTTGGATGTGGAAGCCCAACCGGATGAAGATAATTTTTAAAAAAAGTTTATTTTTAATTAAAATACATGTCCGTCAATATTTGAACAAAATGGGAGAATTTTTAAAAGTAATGGAATTGAAGTACAGCTTTTTATTTTTCTTTTCCAGTTGAAGCTGGACAGCTTACCTGGTCACAATTTTTTCATTGATTTTGATTGGTTATCATGTGCCATGAAGTGAAATTTCATTGGCTAGTGGTATTTGCTACTTGATTTTCATTGGTTCTTTTACTGTCCGATTTGACCTGTCCGAATACAAGCTTCTAGTAATCGGACAGGTCAAATCGGACAGTTTTGGAGTTACATAGCAAAATTAAGCTATAAATATGACCTGTTAAGAACCAATCATATTCAAGTATTTTTTTATTGACACAATTTTAACTAGTTATAAGACTATTCAGAAAATCCCCGTGTGAGGGCCAGAAAAGCCAGCTAGGAACACTTATTACCCTGGGCTATGTTATTTCGCATGATTTGTGATGGCACGCATATAAGTTAGATGTTGACTTCAATCAGTACAATGTTAGGGATCAATCTTTGTTTTCATTGCTACAGTCATAATTATGCCACCGGAATCAAGTATAAATAGTTTTAAATTGGTCATACGAGAATACTACGCTCGGTCCGTACGCCATGACTTCAAGCCATATATTTTCCCATCAAGTTAAATTTAATCCATATTAAGAAACAGCCCTTCTTCACAATCTAAAAAAGAAGGCCACACAACAACTTTATTTTAGAAACCATGACGTGGTTCGCTGTCATGCATTGTATTGTTTGATGTCAAATTTAGATGTTATACCGGATGAGGAAGTATTCGCGAATCACGGACCTTTTTGTTAAACTATGTATTTGCAGTTATTAAAAACTGGATCATTGTATAATGCAATACCAGGAATTTGATTGGCTTAGCAGCCATGGTATATGAGCCATTTTACCGTGCCGGAGAAATAGCAACCATTAAATTGTCCTCTGGTTGTTCTTGCAAAGCGAAATCAGTAAAGATCTAGTAAGATTTCTTGATTGTTGTTAATGAAACAATTATTCCACTCACGCTTGTTGGATTTAAGATGATTGTAGCCAACTCGGGCTATCTATCATCTCATATCCAACGCGCGTTCGTGGAATAATTGTTAAATATTCTCTCATCCGGTACAAAACAAAGGATGTGTTCCTGTTTGAGGAAACAAAAATCGTATTTCACACTTTGGTCAGGACTCTTTTTGTGAGAAATAAAACATTCACGCGCATTGTTTGGTTTGTGTTTTTCTTGCAGGGGTGGTAACAGTTCAGCCGCAAGTTTTGTTAATCTTGGTTTATCAATTGACTCTCCATTTCCAATACACAACCAAAAGTGGATTGCATCCACGGAGGCAATACCTGAGCACAGAAGAGTGCAAACAACTGCATGGTGACATTAGAACTGAAAATAAATAATAAAAAATATTATTTTTTTGAAATAAGACTTGTAAGAAAAAAAATTATTTAAATCAGCCTTGTGCAGAATGTTGCATTAATGAGAGAATATTTTTTTATCATATATTTAATGTAGAATCACCGGCTTCTTCTTCCGCTAGATAGAAAGCCATTTGGCTCGGTTGAACGAATTCCTACTTTTTCGAACAATTGTTGTTCTCCTTGTGTGTTCAAGGAAGTGAAAGTTTTCTGAAAGTCTACTTATGATTCAGTCACAGCAACGTTTTTAGTTTCTGCCTTGACGCATTTGATAAGCAGACATAATATTTCCTCTCTTTGTACCAGGTTCTCATGAAGATCAACAATATATATTTTTATTAATAAATAAAATAGATATTTATATGAATTGTGTCATAGCCTGTTTCATGTTGTTGTTATAGCCGATATCTAGGGGACTGATTACATGAACCGGATTGGCTAGGTTTTCCGAGATCCGATACCGGCATGTCTGTTTAAACGCAACAAAAATCAACGTCGCGATTACATGAGAACCGGCCAGCCCGGATGCCGGCGCCGGAACCAAACCGAGCTCAGATTTTTCATGTAATCGCCTTCAGCAGCCAGCAATTTCTCACGACAAAATTCCGCCTCGGGAAGTCCATATCTCTATTTAAATGTGACATATGATGGAAAAGAAAACGATAAAAGCTACTTGAATGTGAAAAATAATTCGCAAAAATGATAAATGTCAACACAACGTCTTGGGCCCGATTGAGTGGGAGGGGAGAGATTTCGCTGCGATTGTATGATGATCAGCCCGGGCACAACGGAGTTAACCCAGTCAAACTAGATTACTTAAAAGTAGGCTATTACTTAAGTATTGCCTTTTCCTCCTATCACAACCAGTTGTTTCAACGAAAAAAAAAAATGTGTTCTGGGCAATATTAAACCACAGGAGAGGGAGGGAGGGGAGGCAGGGAGAAGAAAATTTGTTTACATATATTTGAAAGGTGGGGGTGCTTATATTCCGAATATGACAGTAATGATATTGAAATATTCAAATTTGGATTGATATTCGGATATTGATATTAAAAAATTTATCTATCAATAGCCTCTTTGTTGGTTTTATATTATATTGCCTTTGAATGGCGTCATCAAAACGTCTGCACGACGTCGGGAAATTATTTTAGTGCGTAGTCACTCGTGGCCATTCGTGGTTATTCGTAGTCACTCGTGGCCATTCGTGGTCACTCGCGGTTATTCGTGGTCACTTGTTAGTAGTTTTAGACTTTGGGTAAGATGAATTTCAAGAACAAATTGTCGAAAAACTATCTAAACAACTTAAAAAAAACCTTTTAAATGCTGCTACTGAAGTAACTTGTGATTGGTTGAACTAGCAGGTGTGACAGGTGACAAACAACCTGAACAAACCTGTTTGATTCACAAACTTGTCTTGTTCAAACGCGCGTGCGTAACGCGTGGTGTCAAGTTTCCTTGATAGCCGCTGGCGCCGGCAAAAAAGAGATAGCATTGACTTGGAAAACCAGTGCGGAATCACACACTAGGAATGAATAGGGTGATCGGATGATATCATTGTTATTATTGCTGGAGAAATCGAAGATTTCAAGAGTTTGAGCCATTTCACACCAGGAACAAATATGATTGTCAATCAAAACCCCGTAGAGATTTGTTATGGCCAGCTGGAATGATGAGGACTGGTTTATTATATGTACTTCAATACTCTCGCTCCTCGTTGAAAAGTTGCGAGAAAGGTTCCGATATTACACATGCGTGGTTTAAAAGACAATTCACGCAAGCGAAAAGATGATTCGGAAACGGTTGTCAAAATGTGTTCTTGGTCTGGTGATTATTAACTGTGGGTTTTATATTGCCGCTCTTTTCTTTAAATTCCATCCATTTTCTTTCTCGAAAACCTCGCCAGTGAAACGAGAACTTCCATCAACGGAACAAAGTATGAGTGGAAGTGCACCGAAAAACGCAAGAGGGTGAGTAGATATGAGATTTAAAATAGAGATACGGCAATTGTTTTCCCGTTGTCGCCATACTTCATCTTTAAATACGAACAGCAGGTAGTGTTTTGTTCGCAGTTAGTTAAATAATACAACGTGAATTGGTATGTTAATGATTTGGTGCTTGAATTTACTTAAAAGGTGATTTCTTAATACTGAGTCACTTTAGGGTGTTACGACAACTAACATCTCCGAAAACTTAAACCCAACTTACTTTTCGAAATTACGAGTTACAAAAATTTAAAATGTAAAACTCGCTTCGTATGATTCTGTTCATTTCCTTTGCTAGAGCGTGGCGGTTTAGAGCGATAACTGTTGTTTTGAACGCTTTATGTTATGTCAGTTTTACATCTTTGGGGACGACCTTCACGCGGACAAAACGTGAGAAAACCTACTGATGGCCGGAGATTTGAAGGCTGGATAGAGCTCGACAAGGTTCTGATCAGACGGAAGTCGAATTTATGAAGACATGAAACGTGTTCTTTGTTTCAATTTCATCGCTTCCGCTTCCGCTATAACCTATGGTTGCGTGACCAAATAAGAATTTTAAAACCCGTATAATATTTTAGCAAAACTGATATCTTCGCCGGGAAAACGTCTAAATATTATTTAAAACACCCGTATCAAGGGCAAGATATTATGCAATGCATTTAAGCTCAGTAATTGCTGAAAGTAATGAGTGGTGCCAGTGCTTGTACTTGCATATCTTCTGTTCTGTGTTCGATCGTGACAGGAAGTAACACCATGACCGCAAACCGATGTCCAGTTGGTGGAATTCTAGCAAAATTTCAGTTTCAATAGCAACCAGTAAACAGAATAATAAAAGAAAAGCTTATCCAGCAACGCCGTGAAAATCTACATTTCCCGACAATACTTCTTTAGTTCCTTTCGTGTTACTGATATTTACGAATTCTATTGCTTTGCTCTAACAGTCAACAGCACTAATCGAACAGCATAGTTTATCTTAGTGTAACGTCTAGTGGCAATTTTTAAAATAATGATTATTTTAAAAATTTCTACGAGAAGTTACGAACCTCTGAATATTTACGTCCCAGATCTTCGAGCTCATTATCATAAATCATAAATCAAAAGCAACGATTTTATAGCTATCAATGGACCTTTATTTTTCCGCTTGGCCCAGCCACTTAGCTCGATTAGCTTGCTATTTCTAAGTAGCTGTGCCCTCTTCTTTAGTAATTTTTCTTTCTTGTATTAATGTAACTCTGTATAATTTCTGGGCACGAATAAAGATTGTTGTTGTTGTTATAGAAGGCCGGTAGGATTCATTTTGCAATTGTATTAATTGAAGCGGAATTTCGGCTGTACTGCCTTTAGATAGATCGCTGAGGCCCATGTCTAGAAAATAAAAATGAGCAAATAACCGAATCGGCGGTTACAAAGAGGTTATTTTTTTCTCTCTCGTTGGTGTGGTTCTATCTCTCTGTCGCGAAAAGAAAAAAAACTCTCTGGCACCCAGGGTATCGCTTGATAAGATCGCCGTTTGAAAGTTTCCTTGATAGCCGCTGGCGCCGGCAAAAAAGAGATAGCATTGACTTGGAAAACCAGTGCGGAATCACACACTAGGAATGAATAGGGTGATCGGATGATATCATTGTTATTATTGCTGGTGAAATCGAAGATTTCAAGAGTTTGAGCCATTTCACACCAGGAACAATTATGTTTATCACGTGATTGTCAATCAAAACTCCGTAGAGATTTGTTATGGCCAGCTGGAATGATGAGGACTGGTTTATTATATGTACTTCAATACTCTCGCTCCTCGTTGAAAAGTTGCGAGAAAGGTTCCGATATTACACATGCGTGGTTTAAAAGACAATTCAAGCAAGCGAAAAGATGATTCGGAAACGGTTGTCAAAATGTGTTCTTGGTCTGGTGATTATTAACTGTGGTTTTTATATTGCCGCTCTTTTCTTTAAATTCCATCCATTTTCTTTCTCGAAAACCGCGCCAGTGAAACGAGAACTTCCATCAACGGAACAAAATATGAGTGGAAGTGCACCGAAAAACGCAAGAGGGTGAGTAGATATGAGATTTAAAATAGAGATACGGCAATTGTTTTCCCGTTGTCGCCATACTTCATCTTTAAATACGAACAGCAGGTAGTGTTTTGTTCGCAGTTAGTTAAATAATACAACGCGAATTGGTATGTTAATGATTTGGTGCTTGAATTTACTTAAAAGGTGATTTCTTAATACTGAGTCACCTTAGGGTGTTACGACAACTAACATCTCCGAAAACTTAAACCCAACTTACTTTTCGAAATTACGAGTTACGAAAATTTAAAATGTAAAACTCGCTTCGTATTATTCTGGTCATTTCCTTTGCTAGAGCGCGTCGGTTTAAAGCGATAACTGTTGTTTTGAACGCTTGATGTTATTTCAGTTTTACATCTTTGGGGACGACCTTCACGCGGACAAAACGTGAGAAAACCTATTGATGGCCGGAGATTTGAAGGCTGGATATAGCTCGACAAGGTTCTGATCAGACGGAAGTCGAATTCTGAAGACATGAAACGTGTTCTTTATTTCAATAACATCGCTTCCGCTTCCGCTAAAACCTGGGGTTGCGTGACCAAATAATAATAATTTTAAAAATCAGTATAATTTTTTAGCGAAACAGGTATCTTCGCCGGGAAAACGTCTAAATATTATGTAAAACACCCGTATCAAGGGTAAGATATTGTGCAATGCATTTAAGCTTAGTAATTGTTGAATGTAATGAGTGGTGCTAGTGCTTGTACTTGAATATCTTCTGTTCTGTGTTCGATCATGACAGGAAGTAACACCATGACCGCAAACGGATGTCAAATGATGTTCAACAGATCGACGGCAGTTTTCTATGGTCTATACTCTTTTATTAAAAACTGGATCGTTGTATAATGGAATTCGAGCGATTTGATTGGTTAAGAAGCCATGGTATATAAGGCATTATTCCATGCCCGAGAAACAGAGACCATTAAATTGTCTTCTAATTGTTCTTACAAAGCGAAAATCAGCAAAATCTAGCAATATTTCTTGATTGTTTTTAATTATGGCGTTATTTTATGGTCTGTAAGAGTATAGACCATAGAAAACTGCCGTCGATTTGTTTTTTACAATAACATGGAAGAAGGACGTGCGGAATTGGCTATTTTTTTCGTCGAGAAAGAGCGCGCTACATCTGACGTCATTTTTATTGTCTGTACTCTTATAGACAATGGCTACGAGCCAATCAGCGCGCGGGAATTTGGACAGTTATTGTAAAATTCGTGTTGGCGGAATTATAGCAAAATTTCAGTTTCATTAGCAACCAGTAAACAGAATAATAAAAGAAAAGCTTTATATCCAGCAAGGCCGTGAAAATCTACATTTCTCGACAATCCTTCTTGAGTTCCTTTCGTGTTACTGATATTTACGGCGAATTATTTATTGCTTTGCTCTAGCAGTCAATAGCACTAATGCAAGAGCATTGTTTTATACAGGTTATTGTTTTAAAAATTGCCATTAGAAGTGACGAACTCTGATTATTTACGTCCTAGATTTTCGAGCTCATTATCATAAATCACAAATCAAAAGCAACGATTTTATAGCTATCAATGGACCTTTATAGAAGGCCGGTAGGATTGATTTTGCAATTGTATTGAAGCGGAATTTTGGCTGTACCGCCTTTAGATCGATCGCTGAGGCCCGTTGTCTAGAAAATAAAAATGAGCAAATAACCGAATCGGCGGTTACAAAGAGGTTATTTTTTCTCTCTCGTTGGTGTGGTTCTATCTCTCTGTCGCGAAAAAAAAAAAAAAACAACTCTCTGGCACCCAGGGTATCGCTCGATAAGATCGCCGTTTTGAACGTTAGATCCGCCAATCGATGTAAGCAAACGGTTACTGGAGAAAAGTAGTGGAATAAATTACCGAATATGCCGATTTACCGCCTTTTTGAAGTTAAAATTTGTCGGTTTATAGTTGTCACAAGATAGCTCGTAATCCTTACTTTGCGTGGTATTGACACCTCGCGGGGCTTCGCTGGTTACTCCAAAGGTTGCTCCTTTTATTTTTGCACCAGCTTTCTCGTATTCTTTTGTTAGATATCGAGTAGTGATTCACGATTGGCTGCGATATTTTGTGCGTTTTTGTTTGCTCTTTCTTCTTATAATTTCTATAGTGTGCGTACTTTTTCCTCCCTCTCCCCAATCCCTCTTTGTTCACTTTTCTAATTTGCACAATTCTACCGTCACTTTGCGCGCGATTTGAGGGAAAAAAGTACGGCTGTCTATTGTGCATGAGACTAAACCACGGTTTTATCATATTTCCTTGAATGAGTACTCAAGGCAAGCTTTTCAAATTTTCTATTTTTACCTTTCTCAACATAAATAAACTGGTAAAAATATGTGAGTTCGTAATGTGTTTCATATATTCACATTTATAAATAAACTGGCTTGAACGTGCAACAACAAATTGTCCGTGGCTTTTGATTTGCAAAAAATGAAGTCTTCTGTTACCTCGGGCATTACGTCTGACATTTGTTTCGTTTTTGAGGGGTTGGTGGTTATTTGAGTTGTGGATTGTACTTGACAGGCGACCCTTAATCGAAGAAATAAGTTATTGTTGGGGTCCATTTTAACTGAGAAATGTTACTCTATAGAGCGGTCTTCAATCAAGTGTCGAAAGTCTTTTCGCGTTTGCTTTGGTTTTGCTTTACTACGCTCTGTCATTGGTTAGGAAAACTCGCGCCAGTTTCTAATCCAATGCGAAGTAAAACCAAAATTAATCATGATTTGCTCACGCGCTTTCCCGCGCTTGGCACCGGTTGCATGCATTTCCTACGAATTCGGATTGGCTTATTACCCTTTTTACGTCTGTTGTGATTGCTAGGAGTAATTACTTTGGTTTCACATCACTCAGCTGAAAACCGCTGTATCTCAGCCTTTAAACTAATCGCTCTTTTTTTCTTATAGTTGCACTCCTAAAAAGAATGTGGTTTTCCTCAAGACACACAAAACAGGCAGTAGCACCTTGTCTAACATAATAAATCGGTTTGGAGACAAGAATAATCTCGTTTTTGTCGTTCCAACGCAAAGGTACAATCGTCTTGGATGGCCGTGGTTTTTTCAGGAAGATCACATGATCCACTACAACCATACCAAACCCAACATGCTTTGCAGTCACTTACGTTATAACCGCGAGGTCCTCGAGCGCATCATGCCTAATGACACGGTATATGTGACTATTCTGCGAGACCCAGTGCAACATTTTGAATCTACTTTCTCTTACATGGCGTTCGGTGACATTCTGGGAATTTCAAACGAGACTGATCCCTTGGAAGCATTCCTTCAAAACCCTAAGGACATTTTAATTAATTATTTATTGACCAAAGATTTGAGGATAAATAGTGATCGTTTGAAGCTTATACGAAATGGAATGTTCTATGACTTGGGCTTGGAGAGCAAAGACTTTGATGATATAGTGAAGATTAATCAAACCATTCGGAGGCTTGATCGGGAGTTCGATTTAGTGTTATTGACAGAGTATTTCGAGGAGTCAATGGTTATGTTAAAAAATTTACTCTGCTGGGATGTAGAAGATATGACCCACTTTCACCTTAATCAAAGACACCAGTCAGAAAGGAGAAACATCTCATCTGAGTTGGTCAGTAAAATAAAACAATGGAACAATGCTGATATTGCGTTGTACGAATATTTCAAGGAGGTTTTCGTGCAGAAGCTCAGGGAACAAACCGTGGATTTTTTCCGAGATATCAATGACTTGAAGGCAAACAACGCGGCGTTGCGGGACATCTGTTTAGAGTCTGTACAGGAGAGAGACGAAGGGTATCATGATGTGGATATTACGGCATTTAAGATTCGTCAAAACTTGACAGAGCCATTGAAGACAATGTGCAATAAAATGACCTGGAGTGAGGTTAGATATCTCGGTTATTTTAGATACAAGCAAAATAAGCTGTTTGCCTCAACAGCAGAACCAAGAACGTTTTGGGGAGATCTTAAAAGCTGGCTAACTTAGACCGTATTCAAGTTACAACTATCGACAAATGGTATAGACAAGTATTCAAGTGGATCTCGTCCGTCACCAGGATGCCTGCTGTAACAGCTCTGAAAGTTTAAGCAATTTATCCCAGGCAAGTCGAATGCTTACAGCAGGTATTCAGCGATACATGCGGAAGAAGAAGAGTAAAATAAAATAAATATATAATGAATCATCAGAAGGATCGAGTTAGTCACATACGTTTGGTACATGTGCCATTAGAAATATTGTCGGGGGGTTTAGGGTTTCAAAGAAATTTGAACAGTGCTGACTGCAAAACCAGTTTTGTCAATAATTGCGAGAGGGATTTTATAGTGAACCTACACAGTGAACTTATTGATTGTGGTAAGAAATGAAGAGGACGAGGCCGCGATGGCAATTGTTTTTTTTAATCTGGTAGAAAGCTCTGAAAAAGCAGACAAAAGTTTGGCGATGCAAGTTAACTGAACCTAACAGATCAATGACCTTTTCTACAATCCGGCGGCCATCTTGAATCGAAATGCATTGTGCAGCGCCCAGGAGGCAAGGCCAGTATGACACAAAAGGCTTTTGCCTAACTTATCTTGCCTATGAATAAAACCTAAGCAAAACTTTAATAAAACGATTTTTCAGTTATATACACACTTTCTTTCAATAAAGGTCTTCTTTTTGTCGCCCGAAACGCATCTCGAAACAATAAAACACGGTTTCTAGGTATCACGCGCTGACAAAAATTGATTCACTCATCGTAGATTCCTAGACTGTGACATGTTTCGAGAATTGTGATCCGTTGTAATAATGACATAAATGAATCCAGTTGGTCTTTATTTAGATACGGTACTTCAATCATGCAGCTTGAATCTTCAGAACTGTCATGATAAATTCAAAGTAAATAGCCAGACTATACTTGTGCGAACCTTGTCTAAAGGACTATATTGCTTCTCCTTTCGTGACCACATTGTATCATCCCAGTGGATCTTGCGTTCATCCAGCACATGTTTACCAGGTTGTTTAGCTCCTTTAACGAAAATTTACAAATTGTTTTTTTAGAAGGTGCAGGTGGACTTACTTAATTCTAGCCTCTTAATCTTCCTCTGCACATTCAAGTCCATTCCCGTGATATCCCTTTTTACAGAAACATTTATATGATCCTGCAGTGTTGGTACACCATGCGTTGACGTCACAGTTATGGCGATTGCTCAGACACTCATTTAGATCTGCAGGAAGAACAGGAAAAGCAAAGCTTTTGGAAGAGTTTAACATCATGAGAAGACACAAGCTGTCAACATGTTATGATCTTTGTGCTTGGGTGGGAGAAAGCAGTGAAGATGGCATTGAACTAATCAGCCACGCGAAACCTTATTAGGACCTGTTGTGCCTCACAGGAACAAGTTGGATGAGCAGATGAACGCTTGTGTTTATGCGTACCACAAGCAAGTTTCATGGTCAAACAAAAGCTTTTAATGGTATAATTATGTTTGTGTCGCTAGTGAAAACATCACTATGGGTTCAAGCCCTGTTCAAGCTTTGATTATTGTAATCTAGGGTGCCCCACTGAATATCACTTTCGTGATGTTGGCTCCCTGCCTAAAGATGATGATGATGATGATGATGATGATTATTATTATTATTGTTATTATTATCATTATTATTATAACAACAATCGTTTCATATTCATCCTAAGTCACTTTTCGCGAAACGACAGGGCAAAACTGATTTCTTGTCCCGAGAGTGTTCAGAATAATGCGAAAGAGAGAAGAAAGGAGAAAAAGAGAGGAGACGAAACAAAATAATGCATCGCATATCGCACCGCACACTCAAACAAGCATGGCTTCAGATTAGATACAGACTAAACAATGATTATGAAAATAGCAGATGTAATATTTTGGTTTAAGTATGCGATATTAATTACACATTAAAGCCTGGTTCCCACTTGTGCGATAAGCACAAGCATAAGCTTGCGACTTTCCCACATGTGAAACAAGCACGAGAAAATAAGGCATATCCAAGCGCAGTAACGTTAGAGATCTGGAAACTGATTAAAGATGGCGGAATCATCTTGCTTGTGCTTGTGCTTACCCCACGCCGGTTCCCACTTGTCAAATAATCACAAGCGTGAGATAAGCACAAGCACAAGGAATGGGAAAAGTTTCTTTTTCTTGCGCTTATGCTTATGCGTAACTCACGCTTATTTCATGCCGTTCCCACACGATTTTTCTTATGCTTATGCTTGTGCTTATCTCACAAGTGGGAACCAGGCTTAAGACTGCTACAGGTATAAAAGATTATTTGTGTCTATTGATGCCGGGGTACCATCAAACGTCACAATTTCGTTTCCAAATTAAATTGCTGACAAATGGCACTTCTTTAGCATTTAAATTGGAACTTTAAGTATGTGCTGAAACGACTGCAAAGCGTTGGTTGAATGCTCAACGTTTTGTCATGGGAACATAGAATTCCTTGGAGAGATTATGTGAGACGTTTCGCGCGTTATAGTACTACTCTATGGAGTGTTTTCACATGACGTCACGGCGGCCATGTTGGTGTCCCAAAACAAAGAAATGGCGGCCATGTTGGTGTTCCAAACTAAACCGCTGGGAATTGAACTCTATTTTTATGCAAATACTTTCTTTTGTTCAGTAAACCAAAATGGCCGGTAGTCACGTGAATGAAAACACTCTATATAGTAAATATATTTTAAAGTAAAGTGAGCCCGTGATGCCAAACACTGGAATTGACCCCGATTTTCAGTAACCTAACCAAATGTTTGCAAAATTAAATGTGCCCCAGGTAACAGGGCCCAGTTGCTCAAAGCCCGATTAAGCTAATCCTGGATTAACGAGAATTTTGATTCGAGTTTAATTATTAACCAATAAAGATTTTTCAAAAAGATTTCTGTCCCTCAGTTTTAACTTTGACTTTTCCCTACCATTGTCTTTAGACTTAAAATTGGATTCTAAAAACATTTTTGACGAGCGAGCTGAAAACCTCGGTTTACTTTTAATCGTGGATTAGCGTTATTTGGCTTTCGAACAACCGGACCCTGGAGGACTAAAACTAGCAGTACATCCCAACAACCACTATCGCATGATTTCTTACATTATGTAAATATTCCAAACGGAGCAAAGTATTGCGCTCGAAATCTGGTAGCTGAACAAACGAGTAAAACAACGCAAAAAGCAAAAGAGATCCACCAAAAGAGTACGTAACAAGGGTAACAAGGGGATGAAGATTCTTACCAATACAATACGGACCACTGGCAATGAAGCCTGATTTACAGTTGCACATGTAAGACCCAACGGTATTAAAACAATCTTTATGCAGTGAGCATGGACTTGGTTCACTTATACATTCGTCAATGTCTGAAAAAGAAAACATTGTTATTATACATTTTTATCACCAAGGGATAATTCCTGCTACCAAGGTGACCTCAGTGTTCATTGCAGTGGTTACAAGTTACCGGAGCACACATGTGTGGTACGTGTGACTTTACTTTCAATCAGAACTCAAGTAAAGGGACAACGACTATTACCAAGACACTTGCTATCCTTCCAAATGTATCCAGTCTGGCATTCACATCTGTACGATCCTTCGGTATTTACACACACATCATTCTCAGGACAAGGTTGCTGACCTTGATTGCACTCATTTATATCTGCAACAATATATCGAAAGCATTAAGGTAGTATTAGTCATCCCACAGGAAACTCTGGGCGTGAACAATTCCTTTAGAAAGGTGAACATGCATTATTCAGAGATAGCAAAGCTTCAATTTGGATAAAAACGCCACACATTGCTTTGTATTTTACTGCATGTTTGACTAATTGCTCCTTAATTTTCTCCAATTACTCCCAGTTTTCTTTCTGGATTCCAGTGGGTCGATACTAAGATCGGCTTTGCGCGCACAGTCATAAGCTAATAGACTACGGGTCTTGGTAAACTAACTAAACTAATTGGGTCTTGGTATACTAAATTATCTTCTTCCTCATGGATATGTATATAAATTAACTATTCTTCTCATTTACCATAATAACAATTGTAGTAAGCGGCACAATGTTAGTTATTATTAAATATGTTATGCAAACCCTCGACTGCGTCTCGAATTCTCCCAACCCCCCTCGTGTTTAGATGAGGTTATGTAAACACGGAAAAAGTCCTCTATTGCTTAAACCTAGATGTGACCCTCCTCTTTAGTAATATATTCATTTAGAAAATTAATATTAATGTAATGTAATTATGTGCCAAGAGGAAGAAATAAATAAACTACTCAAATACTAAAATATAATTAATTCCAGGCCCACCCAAAGACATTAAGTAACAAATACAATATGAGCGACCAAATTGTACCAGATATAAGCGAGACATTGTATATCCATTACAATACGGGCGCAAATATTGTATTGTGCTTACGAAATGAAAAGCCTGCTTTGTTTTTGTCCCGTGAGGAGAATACTCATAACTGCTTTAGAACATGGAAGCCGGATCTCGGATTCGAACTCCAAAAACTGCAGAAGAAAAAGCTGCATGGTTGCGTGAAACTACCCCTAAAAATACCAGAAACAGTACAAAATGGAGTTTGAAGATATTTCAGGAGTGGCAAACTTCTCGGTCAAATAAAGTAGCGGCAAATGAGTCGATGGGATTTCAGTACGCAAAGGTTGGCGAAGTTTAAGATTTAACCGTCGACATCTCGCAAATGTCACCTCTTTCGTTGAATTTCTGGATGACGAAGTTCGTGGGTGAAATAAGAAATAGTTTCAGCGGTCGGTATCCTCCAAGAACATTGTATCAAATTGTCTGTGGCATTAACAGACATGTCAGGAAAGTGAGTGGTGAGGATGGCGTAAACATGCTAGCGAGGAGTGACCGAAGGTAAGTGAAAGGAATTGTTTTGCATTCTTTATTTTAAACTCAAATTAATAACAAATCGTTTAACACTTTGGTTTGTTGTGGGCAAATAAACTAACTTGTTCAGTTGTTTTCTTTTCCTTTGTTTCTTTGCTCTCAATCGAAGGCTTGGGTTTTCTGTATCATATACAGAATACTAAAAGCTCTATTAGTATTCTGAATCAGTTCGACAGAATACTATTAGACCTATTAGTATTCTGTATCAGTTTGACAGAATACTAACTGAGTTATTAGTAATTTAGTATTCTGTAGGAATTCATTAATGCAAGAGTTTTCACTGTGCTTTCCAACTGGCCATTTATTTTTCTTTATTTCCATCATTCCTAGAGCCCTCTAAATTTTTCGCCTCAGAATGAAATCGAATACATACAGCAAAACAGCTAAGCAATTGCCTATGGTGCCGTTTCCTCAAACAATTGTCAAATTAAAGATTTCATCTTGTGAACATGTGAACCCATGACCATAACAGTTTTCAAAAACAGTGAAAATAATTACTGGCCGCAGTTTCTTCAGGTCTTAGATTAGATTTTACCATAGGAAGCTACATATACATACCGTGACAAAATACTTTGCCATGCCCAGTGTATCCTTTTGCACATAAACAGGTGTATGACCCGTGGGTATTTACACAAGTTGCAAGAGGGCTGCATGTATAACTGCCAATGCTACACTCATCTATATCTGATAGAGAACAAATTGAAACTATGTGTAAGTGGCAGTTCTCTGAAAAGTGGGGTATGAACAAATACATGAGCTATGAGTATTCACACAACTTGCAAGAGAGTTGTACATGAAACTACCTACATGCACTACACTCGTCTATATCTGACAAAGGACATTTTAAATGGAGTAGTAAAATACAGTACGCTGAACAGTGAGGGATAACCCTTGGGTGTCCATACAAGTTACCAGTGGTGCACATAAAACTGCCAATGCTACACTCATCTGTGTCTGATAGAGAAATCGAATCTATGCGTAGACAGCAGTTCTCTGCAATTTAATTTAATTCTATGCAAAGTAAGGTATGAATGAGTGTATGGCTCACACTCATCTATATCTGATCGAGAACACATATAAACAGGGTGAAAATGGCAGTTCCCTAACAAGTGAGGTATGAACAACTGTATGAGCCCTGATTACTAAATTCATTTTTCTATAAAACGGCGTCCAATCATGTGAAGTAATAGATCAAACACGAGGAAGAGTGTTTCCTCCGATTTCCAAACACCAAGAAGTAAGTTGGAAAAACGAGGCGCAGCCGAGTCTGTTTTAACCAACTTCGAGGTGTTTGGAAATAGGAGGAAACACTTTCTTTCGAGTGTTTGATATAGCTTCTCAAACTATTGATAATTCTTGGAGAAATTCGAAGCAAACGCTCACCAAATTTTATGATAATTAAGATTACATTTCCAAACCTTCTTCACGCTAGTGATTTCCTTTGTTTTCTCTTCATGAATTATTAATGAGTTTGAGAAGTAATACATCAAACACGACGAAGAGTGTTTTCTCCGATTTCCAAACACCAAGAAGTAGGTTGAAAAAACGTAGTCGAGTTTTTTTTACTTTTTTTATTTTTGTCTTACCTATTTCGAGGTGTTTGGAAATAGGGCAAAACACTGTTCCGAGTGTCTGATATAGCTTCTTATAGCGACTTTGGTTTTGCAGATTAATTTTACCAGATGTGTCACAAGATCTGATGATGCTTTGTTCTGTTGCCTTTATATTATGGAAAAAAGAGAGATTAATTTTCACTGCGAATTGGCTGGAATGAGGGTGAAAGGTGACTCCTTTGCACTCTGCGTCTTGAAATGATCATTCCAGTTAATTTTTCAGTTAGATTAAAAACTGCAACAGGATCCTGTCTTCTGTGAAACGTTAAAATGACCTAGCCTCCCTAAGAAAATAGCGACTCCTCGTCAAATCTACAGTAAGACACGTCAATTATCACACACTTTTCCATATACATCCAATTCATCAGCTTCATTGATTCCCTGTTCAATTTGATGGACAGTCATGGTTTATGAATGACCCAATGAAATCATATTTTTGGTAGCTAACCTTTGCATGATAGGCTCTCTTCATCGAGAAACATTCCTTCGCCACAGTCGCATGTGAATGACCCAGGTGTGTTAATACATTTAGTGAAATGTGGACATGTGTTTGGATCTGCACATTCATCAATATCTACAGGAACAAAACAAAACAAACCAAACAAGAAGGAAAATTCAGGCCTGACCTCATAAGATTTATTTTATCTCTGTCTAATGAAATGAGAAAATTGAAGACTACCAAAACTGACATGCTTGTAAACAGAAATTATCGTATTCCTCGAATCAAGCGCATATGACAGTCTTGCATATAAAAACCCAATTGTATATTTTACCTCTTTTAATGGCAATAAGCTGGCTTGAATACATGGAGTAAATTCAACCTTTTCTTACATCATGTAGCAATCTACCTTCTTTTCATTTGTGAGAGCTTAGTGGTCACTTCGCTCTCACGAAGGGCTTATGCTCGAAACATCACCTCTCGAATCTCTTTGAGGTTAACAAATTTCTTGATCAACTCGGTTGATGAAAACAAATATTTGTAGTTCCTGTAGTTTGCTTATAACTTGATTTTGGATAACTTCTAATACATTTTGGATCGGCGTGAACAATTAATTTTATGTCGATATTAAAAGTAATTATATATATAAAAAATAAACTGCTTGCCTTCACAGTCCAGGTTAGAAAATCCTTGTTTACAGTTGCAGTGATACGATCCATCTGTGTTGAAACAATCTGCGTTCTCTGGACAAGGATTTATGCTACTTGAACATTCATCCCTGTCTAATCAGATAAGAGCAAGGTCGATTAGTTTGTTTAACTGTCTCACAGTTCCATGAATTATTGGCGGGAATAAATTAGACCTGAAACGTGCCTACTGACAGAGTATAGAAAACATTACAATACATGTGCATTTGAGAACAACGTTAAAGGGAACCTCCACTCTTGAAATAAATAAGCATTAAATTGTTGAAAATACAATCTAATTTCAAATTTCGTTGGACAAAAGAGAATTCGACTATCGCCTATTTTTCATTTTAAAGTTCCCGGGCGCCGCCATATTGGATTTCATGACGTCATACGGTTGCTCAATTGTTTCACACAAAAGAACTTCTGATTACTGACAATAGCGGCAACCGTATGACGTCATGAAATCCAAAATGGCGGCGCCCGGGAAATTTAAAATCGAAAATAGCCAATAATCATATCTAATTTTTAGCACACTTGAATATCACTTTTACTTTTTAAACTAAAATTTAGAATTTAGACACTGTTTCCGTCAATTTACCGTCAGTTTGTTGTCGGAGTAGAGGCTCCCTTTAACGAGAAGTTTTCTGATTTTAGGAAAAGGTTCTACCTTGGCAGGTTTTTCCATCTCCAAAGTATCCATGATTGCACACACAGGTTTCGCTATCATTACTGGCAACAATGCATGTAGCAAGAGCACTACAATCGGCACAAGCTGAAACCTCTAAAAGAAAAACAAAACGGAAATTTCCAGTCAGGCTGAACATGACCATTGTTGGTTAGTCAGTCAGCGTTTATGTATTTCGTTGTGTGCGAACTCCTTTTTAAATGTTACCAAACCACTTAGAAAAACGTCCCTGTAATTGGCGTCAGTTTCTTATTTCTGTACATGAAGGTAAAGGAAGAAAATAATTGCGCTTTGCATTTGCGGCCAGGATGCAGGCTGTAAAGGCTCGTTTAAACGGTTTCAACATTTGCCCAACATTAGTTCAACAAAGGTGGAACGGATGTTGGGCAAATGTTGGATAAACTGAGTTCTCAAACGGTTTCAACGCCATTCAAAATTTTCAAGAACAAAGAAAATGTTGAATGGATGTTGAATGCAAGTTTAAACCAACTTAAATTTGATACAACACACTTTCAACAAACTTTCGACAATTTTTTACGCTTTTAACAATGTTGAACGACCTGTTCAAACGCCCCCGACATTTGGTTCAACAACTGTGTTGAACGTATGTTGAAGCAAATGTTGAAACCGTTTAAACGGGCCTTTAAAGTGTCATGGTGTTTTGAACTCTTTTCTCAACAATGGTGAAATAAGACCTTAACTTAGATGCAAAATAATTCTAGAACAACGAGAGGAAAGAAATGAACTCAATTCTTGAAAGTACCATCTCTTGATCTGTTCTAGCGCATTTTGGAAACAAAAATGGGAGAACTTGAAAAAAATTAGCCTAACATATTTTAAGTCTCAATACATTCTGACCTACTCTGTCTCTGACTAGAGGCACTTATCGACTGTTTTGTTTCACTGGGGTGATAATTTAAAACAAAACTAGAAAATTAGTTTCTTGTTTCTGCTGACAGACAAACATTTTTGGGTTTTGAAATGACATCAAATTCGTGTGATACTTCCCCTTTAAGATGTTTACACATAGTCTAAACACCCTAAACGAAAACAGCAAGATCAAATGACTGTTTTTGCATGGTGTGTGTGTGTGTCTGTGTGTCGGAGGAAGGGGCGCCAAGTAAAAACTGTAATGATTCTCCTTCACCATTACAATACGAAGAATTAATAAACTTACTCAAACCGCAGCCATAAATTTCCACTCTCATACAAATCATGTTTTCCCACTTTTGTGGCAGGAAACGCAAGTAACGCGTCACCAGAGGAACTGCAAAGAAGTGAAGCACGACAGTCTCCCTGTCCTCATTACCTGTAAGCACCTTAAAAAATAACGGAATCAGTCAGTCAACCTGTCAAATTACTTCTTGTGATTCATCATCTGAGCACAAAGGCAGGCAACTTGTCACAAATGCCGAGTCTGGTAAATGAAAAACAATTACGTGATTTTAAAATATCAGTTCGGTTTAATCCATGAACTAATCCATGAACTTAGATTAAATGCAAGAAATAAAGATACATACCAAGAACACAGGATCACAAATATCATTAAAACACAGTAGGTAATTAGTTTCGCGTTTAAGAAGGAGGATGACAATAAACACGAGCGATTTGCAGTCACTGGGCAAACAATATTGCCAGAAACCCTATTCCCTATTCTACCTTTGGACATATTCCAATAAAACTGAGCTGAGATATCTTGTATGCACTGCAGAGAGGAGCTGACATGAGAGGTGAGGTCAAATCTATTAGATACAAGCCATCTCCGCTTATTCAAGGCGGTCTGGTAATACCTATTGAGGTGACGGCAAAATGGGAAGATAGAAAGGCGATGGACATTTTGCACATGAAAGTAGAAGTGTGCTATCCCCTTGGAGATAACGATCGTTACATTGACGCATCTAAAGACATTTTAAAATCAATATTGAATGACGATGCGTCGACCGACTGATGGAGAGGTATACGGCATGTAACTTTGTTGGAAATATAGGTGTCTTAAAATAACGATGCTGTAAAATAGTGTGATTTTAATTAACAATGACGTAAATTAAGGCTCATAAAATTAACGCGGATTTGAAAAATCCGCGTTAATAACACGCATCGTTAATTTCCTATAACAAGGTACTCAGGCCTTGGAATTCAATCATCAGAACCAGAGGAACTATTGTCAGACTCAAACTCAGTCCTTTGCGTGTACTCTTTGCGAAGTAATTTTAGTCAGTTCGATCCATTTTGCAACAACAAAAGACTACCCTTGACATCTCCTTCATCAAATGCTATTAAAAATAATATCTGTGAGCCCAAGGAATGAATTTCATGCCATACGATAGTACTTTTGTACTTGTTTTAAGAAATAAGCAATAGCCTACTTTTCTGGCCGCATGTACTCCGGTGTAGTCAGCCCATGAGTGTTTATCTGGACTGTAAGCCAGAGTGAAAGAGGAAACCCAGCTGTCAAAATACTTTTGTCCCTGAGTTGACACACCAGTTATGACAGCTTGTCCTTTAAGATCAACCTAAAAAATGAAACACATTGCATACTTCTCATCAGGAAAGACAGACCTAAGAAAAAAAATGAACGCAAATGTTATTTGTCACCCAAGGAGCACCAAATAGATCTAGGAACTCGTTTCAAAGGTGTCCGTACGCTTCGGGTGGAATAGGGATTTGATGCTTTATAAAGAGGGAGGAAAACAGAAGAAAACCACTTGGAGCCGGGATATGTGAATTAACAACAAACTCAATAACAAGGTCATGGCCACGACGTGCTATTTCCCCCTAGTTAAGTAATGCACCTTGTAACTTGCAGAGAATGAGTAGTTGCGATTTATGTTGCAAATAGTAGGAGTCCAGGTAAGAGGCGATTTTGAAAGACAACCAAACAACTGGCTAATTCAGTTCTTGGGCTGCCTGCATTTGTGAAAAACAAAAATGCGAACCCTATTTGTTAAGCAGTCCATGCTTTTAGCCCAGTGATGCATAAATATAGAATATAATTTGCCATTAATTCTTAAGTTCTGTACAAGCAGTTCTCAAACTAATTACTCATTCATGAAGAAGAAAGTGGAAATCAGTACCACGAAGGAAATTTTGAAATCTGATCTTAAGTGTCATAAGATTTGGTGACCTTTTGCCTTGAATTTCTCCAGGAATTGTTAAACGTTTGAGAAACTATATCAAATACTTGAAACAGTGTTTCATCCGATTCCAAACACCTCGAAATTAAAGTACCTAGTTTAATGGCCTTAGCTCCCACGAGTCTCCAGTAGCTCAGTGGTAGAGCATCCGAACCAGTAATCAGAAAGTCTTAGATACGACTACCGATAGGAGCACTAGGATTTCCTTTTTACGAGTATGCCCATCTCATTTACTTAGCATTGCATCATTCCCACCTTGAAACTGGTTTTAAAAAACGTTGAATGCGCTCTTTTTTTTTTTTTACCCACTCCTCCGTGTTTGGAAATTGGATGAAACACTCTTCCTCGTATTTGATATGTTACTTCAAATATCTTTTGGTCCCTTTCGTAAAGTTCCCTCAAAAATCTTCCAAGGCACCCATTGTGCCCTGACGAGCAAATTTGTAGAATAGGACTGGCATTAGTAACCCCTGTATTTAATACACACACAGCTATCCAGTAAGTTAATGAGAACTCTGAGGCCTCCAACAATTTCAACCCTATCACAGCCTGGCAAGCATATATGTAACATTTTACTTTTTTTCCTGAATATCGCTTGTTAAAGTAAAAGCGGTAAATGTCTTTTTAAACCTGAAGAAACTGGTTTAAGTCCTGTGTTTCAGCGCACCATGCTCCAGTACCAAGGCTAGAATGGAGGTAGCCATACTCTGGTGAACTGAAAGTTGCACTGGAAGAAGCACTGAACAAAGTAGGCCCAGATGATGACTTCACACTAAGCCGGTTGCAGCAGTAGTCTAAAAAATAATGACAACAAAATAGTAATAATGAAATCAAGAAATGCTTTAAAAGCTCATTGAAGCTCCTTCTCTAATACGCTGTTTCCTTAATAAGCTTCCCCCCCCCACCAACCCCTGCAACCTGGATGTTAGATTTGTTAGTAAGAGCTGGTGGAAATATTGTTCACGGTTTTCAAATTAGCTAAGGGTCACAAGATGCTGCAAATTAGAATCAACTGCAGCCCCGTCCACTGGCCAAAGACAACTTGAGCAAGCCACGATTTAAGTAAGCTCCTTTGGATAGGTCTCTATGGTTTTAGTATGTTGAATATAGTTGGGTTTCAAACCTGTTATGGACTCATCGTATCCATAGCAAAGTGTTTTTATTAATCTTATTCCTTCAGTTTTCCCTGTTTGGCAATGCGTCGTCTTTGGGTGTGTTTTGGCAACCATTTGTATATCAATAAAACACTTTAATTGGGAGATTTTTTTTCGATTGTTTCCTTATAACAGCTAATCTACCTCAAGCTGCAATTTTGTCATGACATACTGCAATTAATTGCTAAGAAGATATCAATAGGGACAAGAAGTGTAGGAAACATATTTTACCTCATTCTTGCCTTACATGAAAGGAAACTCAGAAGTAGTAGTAGATAATCAGACATAACACGTAGGTCACTTAAGCTGAAAGTGACTGCAAGAATAACAGTGCACCTGAACTTACAAAAAAAGTGTTCCAAAGCTAAGCGTTCTACACTATCTTTTTGCCTGCCTGATATCCATACAGTTCTGCTCTCAGGGTTACTTTTTTACGTACATCACTAAAGCTGAAAGTAACTCCAACAGTAATAGTGCATCTGAACTTACTAAAACAGTATCAAAGAGCTAAACTTTCTACACTATCTTTTTACCTGCCTCATATCCATACAGTTCTGCTCTCAGCGCTACTTTTTCTGACCAACTAAGAGGGCATATCCTCACATAACGACATCGTGTTGGTTTAAGAGAGTCGTATACTGTAGATCCTTCCTGAACATTTCCATCAAATTCCTGAAGTTTTTTGGAAAGTACTAGAGTGATCCTTTGGCACTTAATCAATCATTATGGATACCAGAGTATAGGATTTTTTTAAAAAAATCTGTTTGTTATTTTTGTCATTGAGGAAAAGTAATACTTCATAAACAGACTATTTAGCCACAACTCTTACAAGTAATTTCCGCCTTAAAACTGTCCAACATGTAGCCAAGTTTCAATTATGCATAAAAAGTTATTCTAAGCCACTTGGCATAGGTACTCTGTAATAAGTCTTGTAGGAAACGGGCAGTGATCCCTGGCACACATTTTTACCAACGTTTAAATACAAGAAAACATAATCATGGAACACATAATATAACTTGATGAGATCCCCTACCTTTACCATAAATTACCAAATTCATTACCCCAGAAAAATGGCAATGTTAGATTTCAGGGCCCAGTTGTTCAAAACCCGATTAAGCCAATCCTGGATTAAAGTGAACCTTGATTCCAGTTTAACTGCTAATCAATAAAGATTCTTGCAAAAGAATCTTGTCCCCCAGTTACGACTTACACGTTTCTTCACCATTAGCTTAAAATTAACTTTTAAAAACATTTTAAATCATAAAATGAAAACTTCCATTAATTTTAAATCGAGAATTAACGTTAACCAGCCTTCGAGCAACTGGGCCCTGGCCCGTTGGGCATGGCAACAAGTTAAATGCCCAATGTATGCCAAGATGATAGGGCTGAGTTATTGCAGACCATTGCCCCCAATATACTCTTACAGCAGACAAACATTTGCTACTGCATTTCAAGCTGAAAAGAGTTTGAGTTGTTCTAAAGTTGACAGTTCATCTGGGCAAACAAGAAAGCCTTTTCTTTTGTAACGCTACGCACTTTAATAATTCCCATTCAACTCGCCTCATAAGGGCTTTCCCTGTTGTTGTAGAGTTTGTAGACGCTGAAAGATAAGTGCAAATTTTACATATCTTTACAGATGTGCTATTGAGCAACACTCTAAACCAACTGTGATATCACAGTAGTTACCATGGCATCATCCCAGTTCCAACGTCTAAATTTCAGAGTTGAAAAATTACCTGAAAACTAACCCAGTGACATGCCCTTTTCATTACTTGTTTGGAAAGGTCCACAAGTTCTTTCTAAAAAGAGGCACAGTCATGACCTAGGTGTAATTAAATCTAAGCAGGTACAATTGCAGCATGGGAAACGGTAAAATTATTGAAAAAAGCAGCCACGTAACAAAAAAAAAACCGTATTATTTTTTCTTGCTGTATCTCTGGACTGATTGAAAGTAATTTAAGGTTACCCGGGACCTTCAGAGGTGTCTCGCGTCCAAGCGATGTAGCGCGTCCAGTTTAAGCTGTAGATACCTAAACCCTTATATCAAATTAAAGCTTATAGAGCTGGCTATCCAACTAAACCAAGAATTTTGAAATAAAATGAATTGCCGAATTTTTAGCGCTGTTTTCTCGAATAAATTTTTTTCACTTGGAGCAGCCACTTCAAAGAGCTAAAACTCAAAAGGAATTTGTTCGTTTGCCTTCAAATTTGGACAGTAGCTAGTTTAACATATAAACAACAAAAATGTGTCTGCGAATTTTTTCTTTCGAAATATTTTTTCTCCGAGAGTGATTTTTGTACGATTACTCCACATTTTTTTTTATCCTATTTCGAAAATGCTCTATAACTTTTCACTGCGATTGAATATGGCAAAACGCAGACACGTTTTTTTAGCGCTTTGGGTCCGGAAACTGAGGAGCAAATTAAATTAGCAAAAAACAAAATTCACTTTGACTTGTAGCCTTAAAAAGGTGATTCGGACGCTCGCAATTAGAGGTCGTGAAAAATTTGACAATTTATTTTATTTCAAAATTCTTGGTATGGTTTGATAGTCATCTCTATAAGCTTTAATTTGATATGGGGGTTTAGGTATCTACAGTTTAAACTGGACGCGCTACATCGCTTAAACGCGAGACACCTCTGAAGGTCCCGGGTAACCTTAAAGATTATTTGGTTTGTCATCAAAGAAGTTAAAATCAACATTTGTACCACCTAATTGTGAGAATCTCGTGTGATATTTTTAGCAAACGTAAAATACCAGTAAAGAAGCTCAGCATGATCCCACACACGAGTCAATTTTTATTTTGTTGATGCTCAGCGAAGGACTAGATGCACAGATGAACAAAATACAAGAGAAGAGTTCAAAGTTTCGTTTCTCCAAAAATATTGTGAGACAAATCCTTCCAGAAAACTTTTATAACGCTAATCAGAGGTCCATCTCAGGCTTTCAACTATTTGACTTTACAGCCAAACACACCTAAAAATAGAATTGTGGCACGCACTGTCCCAATTGAAAGACTATTGACATCAGCAGACTTTTCCTTGAACCCACCGAAAGGAAGCAGAAATTACTTTCAAGCCAATTCTGATGACGTTCTCTTTGCCAAATGCGTGCACACTACCTTCTGGAGCCTACATTCCACTGGATTCACCCTTTTGGATTGCAATCGGTGCCATACCATAAAAAAAACAACCACCAAAGTGTCCTTGACTGTACAAAGTCAAGCATCACCCAAGCGTCGACAAACATATTCTAATTGGATCTTAATCATTGAAGTAAAGCAACCACTATTGAGGCAAAGTATACAGGGATGGTTAGGATAAAGAATGATAAGCACAGACCGACATTCGCAACTTTTGACAGACATTTAGATTCATTAAGATGGCAATTTTTTTTACATAGTTAAAACTATCTATTTGCATCTAAAAAGTTCTCCAATGCCCCAGTCCTTAAAGTTACCCAAATCGTGTATGTATATGTAGTTTATCTAATAGAGTACCGTTCGTGAAATGACAAGGAAACATGGGTTTCTTGCTCCCAAGGAGGTTCTGAATGATGCGAAAGAAAGACAAAACAAGACAACAGACAGAGGACAGGGAAAAAAGACTTCATGACCTTACGACCGCACGATTCTATATTGAGGAAGGACAAAAAAGAATTCGCACCAGACACTCTCAAACAAGGTAAATGAGCGCACCCATTTTCAAAACTCTCAAGGTGTGCAGTTTTCAACCAGGCAAAACTACCAAATTTTGTTTTGCCGAAAGTATAGGAAAGAGTAATATGGGGAAAGTACAAGTGACAAGTATTTATTTGAATGCGTACACTATTATCTAGCCTTTAACTCAAAACTGTAAATTTAAGACCATCCCTACCAGCATATTTATGATAAATACACAGCACACTAATCCTGCACTCCAATGTCCTAATTGTCAGGTAGCAAAAAACAATATTGATTAATTCGCTAATACCTTGGGATAGTCTGTAAAAGCTTCATCCAAGCTAATTCCATGTTTAATTTTGAATGCCAAGGTGCGATAAGACTTCTCTGGATGTCCCTGAGTTGCTATTCCAGTCAGAATCATAATCCATCCCAAGTCAATCTGAAGGTATTCTGAGCGATTTAATTTTGCTGGCATCCAAGCTCCACCACCAATATGATGATTCAGACGTGAATATAAAGCAGAGTGTGAAGCATCAGCTGCTGAGGATGCTAACAGTTGTAAATCACTGATTCTAAAACTCTCCATACCAAGAGGCAGATAGTTTGAAAAGCCTAAAAAGAAAAGCGTTAAGCAACGTCAGCTTCAAGAAAAACTAACGCTACTGAACTTTAACAACATAAAAAGTTCTCCCAAAAAGCTAGACCTTACTTCCACAAATGTAGAGTTATTTACTCGTGTACTAACTTCTATATCAAGCATATTCAAACACCATTTCTGGGCATAATTCCCTTCCAACTGGGGAAAATAGGTACCCAGTCGGTATAGGCCAGGCCATAATAAGCTGTATATAAACAGATCATAAAGTTGAAGTTGAGGAAGTATTTCCCAAGCTGGTGAAACATCTTGACTGTTTAGAAGGGTTGGTCTCATTGGCCCATTCAACAAATGTACCAAAAGCACATGGTGAGTAGTATAGTAGGGACTGAATTAGCACCATTTTCCATTTTCTCATGAGCATGTAGTGAATAGATTAAAGTAGTATGACATCATAGGCTACTGATGTGATGATATCATATTCGACGTTTACAATGTTGGTACAACAGGTTTGACAGATTTTTCTCCATTGGAAGCTATGAAAATATAACTTTGCAAAAAAGGGTGTTCCAAGTGTAACATCGCTAATTACGTTCTCGTATCATTTGAAATCACCAAACCATTCCCTATTTATGCATGTGTTTACAAACTGCAATATGTGTAAATTAAGCTTTGGTTTGTAAAGCAAACATTTTCTGGTTTCATTAAGAACATACCCAGCTGTAATGAAAATTGCAATCCAACGAAGTATATGGACAGAAGTTGCGTCGCTACCCAGTTTTGCATCAGCAGCTGTTCCACAGTGTTACCAAGTCAATGTTAAGAGAGCACAGCTCCCAGAGAGTCATGGGCTGCTATCCTATTTAAAGCTACTGATAGCAACACCTTAACTAACCTTTAATATGGCATCTGTAAATCTCCACCCTCATACAGATATGCATTGGACTCCAGGATGATTGTGGATTAAATCTAATGAACCTAGCCACTAGAGAAGGATCCAACCAATATCGCATCACTGAATTACCACGGTATTCACCCACCAACAACTGTGTAAGAAAAACAAAATTACATGACATGGTTTTCTTTCCAACTGATTTTATTGTAAGGGTATCAATCATTCCATTTAACCCTTTTACTGCTAAAGGCGACTAATCTTGCCGTTTTAGGGGCTACTGCTTTCAAGATTGGCCACGTTCTCAAATCCAGAAATCTGGTTATTATGGTCTACTAATAGTGTTAATCAGTAAGTGTTTTAGGCTTTAAGAGCCAATAAACTGAGTTTATCCTCCTTTTGCCGTTCCATTCCGAGTTAAATTCTGGGTAATTTCCATACAACGGCGAAATGGAAGTCCCGCCATCTTAATTCTGTAGTTTTTTTTATAAGTGGCGAGCCACCCGGTCCTACTGGCAAAATATCGCACACATGGTTTTCTTTCCAAGTCAAATCTCGCCCAAATTGCCTTGGTAGGTCCGAGAATCCACCCACAGAACGGTCAGAGAGACAACTTCACTCGTGAGCCACCAAGACTCGATACGAACACTTTTGGTGTCCCAGTCCCTATGAAATCATCTCTCACCTCTGGATTCGTTCAGAGGATTGCCTCTACTCTCCATTCCAGCTTTATGATGCCAGCCTGGGGGCTTCTGCAGCGGAAAATGGCTTGAAAGTACACTTATAAACTGACTACTTACCGATTAGAATGTGTTTGGGCTCGCGAGCAAAACAACAACGGTTCAAATAGGTGACGTTACAAAAAAAATTAAGTCCTCGTTATTGCAGAGCAGTGAACATTTCAAAGGAGATCTTCATATAGGACAACTAAATCCGTTTTGGTCATCTACATCAAAATAATTGTCCAGAGAGTCCAAGAAATTTGGCAGTGAAAGGGTTAATAATTTCAGTCAACAGCTTTCATTTTGAATCGGAAAAGCTTGGGCAAAAGTATTTAAAAAAACCCTCGTTATCAGCGCAGGTGGACAGGTTGACCTTTGAGATCATTACTTGAAACCACAGATGGAGCTCAATGCAAAACGAAATATGTAAGCTTATATGTTCATGATCTCTAATTTTTTTATGGGAACAAAAACGCATGGAAAGAACGTTGAATTGGACAAAATAAGTTTTCAGAGAACTGGTCAGTGCGGACAAACCAATTCCAATTGACCTTTCTCAGTAATGCAAACGTCACGAACAGATGTCTCGATGTTTACTGTAATTTTTTAAATGCTTTCATTCAGCCATACAAAATTTTCTTTTTTCAGCTTTGAAACAAATTGAATTTGTTGTCAGCGAACAATATTTTTGCATGTAAGAAAGGTTCACAATGAACGCTTTTAAAATATTAAGTCACACAACGTGGTGCTTTGGGCCATAAGCTCAAATTCTTCTCTTCGATATAAAATAGATTTCAATTCGGATCACTTAGCTTCCCAAGGCATTTCGGAGAAGAGGAATGGAACATTGTAACAATGTAACAAGAGTTTCTGTAAAATAGTTAAACACAGTAACGTCTTCAAGAAAGATCTACGAAGGTAAGTTTCAATTTTGAAACATGAATGTGAAGTTTCATGCCTGGAAACTAATAATAACCATTCACACTTCCTCCTCTCTGGAATTTCCTGGGCCCCCCACCCCTCTGGAATTTCAATTCCCTCCGTCAAGGGGGATGGATGTTTTCTGGAACAACACATTACCGATCCTGCAAGAAAACTTAGTCAGTCAGTTTATTACATCAACACCGTCAATACAAACTATGTTAAATTCAACATTCGCTTTCCAGCTGCAAAAGTTTGGAATCAACTTGATGAAAGCATTAAACACCTCCCCCTTAAAACGTTTAAAAACAAAGTCAAGTTAAACATCTTACAGTCTTACTGTTCACGAGTTTTCAACTGGTATTTATTTATTTATTTTTTCTTTCCCTCTTCTTTTTTTTAACGATTAATCAATTGCTTTGCTCAAGCTTTAGTGCCAACCTACCTTCTATATTTAAACATTATTTAGTTTTACTCAGCTCGATTAGCTTTTCAGTTATTCTGAGTAAATGTTACCTCTTTTCTATTAATATATTATGTTGTACATTAAGTTTAACTTTGTTAACGTTTTAATTTGGTAATAAAGCTTGTTGTTGATATTATCTTGGGAATAACCTAAAACCAAGCTGCATCATGTAGGTAGGCTTCAGCTCGATCTGCTTAAATGGCCAGAATAATAAAACACTCCTTCAAGGTGGTATTAACATCTCATTTGTTATAGACATACTTACAAAAAAGGATGGCCATATTTAGCACTGCATGACTGCAATACAATTACCATACACCCTTTTTCAAATGGCAAATTGTTTATTATACACCTTACAAAGGCATAAGTCCCTAACTTCCCTATTTCATCGTTGACACTTCTACTGATAAGTACTGCTAGTTGAAATGCCAGACAGAGGAACACATACCCTGTGATATCGAAACCATTCATCGCCTTTAAAACTATACTTCAAGTAAAACGAGGTGACAGCTTCAGGTCGCTCCTCTGGGTTGTCTGTTTGCTTTCCTTGGGTAGCCACACCGCAGATCAAATGTGGTTCTAACAAGTCGATCTGCAAGTAGTGGTAAAGTACCTTCCCTGTTGCACTTGATGACAGAAGGCTTTCTGAGACACACCATCCAACACTGTTTAACCTTCCCCAGTTTTTTGGGTTGGCTACTGTTGCACTTGATGCCTCCACTTGATTATTTGATATCATCCCATGCTCCATTCCAACTGGAGAAGTATCATCTGCATTGTAATATATTTAATAAAAGAACAATTGGCAAGGCGCAATAAGATGGGTCAAGAGCATTTTTTGATTTGTCAGAAACTAATCGATAATTTGGTAAATGTTCCTGTGAATTTACCCTAAATACTACGTTTGGAATAAAATTATTGAAAAAAAAGTGCTCTCCGAGGAAACGTGGAGGTCTTGCGTTCAACAATACCTCATTCCCTGTCTCAAGGCGACTTGAACAGGTTTTCAGCTGTGTGTGAGCATAACCCGCCCATGCCATAGCTAAGGTACACACACCTGAATGAATCAGAATTCCTATCACAAGTCGCAGGCATAGTCCACCAGAAGTTAAAATGCGTCATAAAATCGCGCAAGCCGCAAACCAAACATAGAAAAAACATTAGTCTTTATCTGCAAATTGCCCGGCGACCTATCTTGATTTATTTGCAGCATGCAACATTCAGAAGTCTACTTCAAATACCAAAGTTTGGGACAAAGTTATCCAGTAGGATATTCTGTAGGTGAAGAAATGCCTCTTCTGATATGATACAAGATCTATCGGATAACTTTTTCTCACATTACCAGAGAAGTTAAAGAGTTTAGGGAGTTTTCCAACAAAGCAAGTTGAAATAATTGGCAAAATCTGATATTAAGAAGTCCTTTTAAAAGAGCTGACCTGTTGCCATGACAACAGCTATGACGTCAGAACTAACCTTAAAGTATTACCTATCAAAAGAGTAACAAAGATGTTTATAGTTTGCCTACATTAACAGATACAATTTTTTGTAACCTTTCATCATTTCACAAACACAACACCAATAACAACCCTCATGAGCCTCCTTAAACTGATCATCAAGAGTACACCATAAACAGTAGAGATCCAGTGTCTCTATGCCGTGATCAAGAACAACTGAACACTTTGATATGCGTTGAACTGTATTATTATTCCATGCAAATTAGCAAATAAACTTCCATCACACCGAGCGAATGAAACGGAACAAACAAATAAACAAGCCAACCAACGATAAAAACCAACAATTCACTGAAATGAGTACAAATACATTGAAATTAGAAAATAATACGCCGAAAAAAGAAACTAGCAAACAAAATCGACAAATATAAGATGTACTTACAAGTTTTTCGTGCCTAGATCACGGACAAAACCGAATAAGCTTGAAAACACAAAAATACAAAATATGCCATGTGCTTTTATCAAAACTCAACATCTAATTCGCAGAAAACAGTCAATGAGGCCAACAGCTCACTGTATTTAAGCTGTCCTGAAATGTCCTACTTGAAGCCAACATCCTCCCCCCCAAAGACTACCAAAGTAGTCTTTCACTGTCACTAAAAGGTATCATCAATCAACAGAAGCAATAATCCATAAACAGTGAAGTCCTCTTGTGGCCACAAAATAGTCTTTTATGCAAGTTCAGTCCTTAATTTCCTGTTCCTCGAACTTCTTCAGCAACTCTTCTTCTAACAAGCAACGCTTCCGAATTTCCCTACGGAAGACTCCGTTAGCGCTTCTCACAAGGACTTGGCGAACAACACCATTGGAACCGATCCGTATCTCCAAACTCTCCGATTCTGACGTAGTAAGAGGATGTGATTAGGAGTAAGAGCATCCACATCGCTGGGGTCACTAGAAACTCTGGTGATTGGTCTGTCGTTAAGTATCTTCTCAACTTCAACAAGGAATGTCGTCAGAGTCTCTTCATTGACAAGATGCTCACCGACTATAGAATGCAAAATTCTTCTACCAGAACGAATCAGTCTTTCCCAAACACCACCCTGATGGCTAGCTGCTGGTGGATCAAAGTGCCATTGAATACTCTTCCGCTGCAGCTCACGCCTATCCTTTCTTGGTCCCATGTCTTCATTGCCTTTATCACATCGCTTTCTGCTCCTCTATAGTTCGTACCGTTGCGCTATAAATTACTCTCGGTGGACCTTGTCTCCCAACGAATCTACTCATGGCGTTGATGAAGCTGTCTGTTGATAGGTTGCTTGCAATCTCTATGTGGACAGCTCGGTACCGAAGGAAGGTAAAAATGCAACCACAACGCCTGTGAAGTTTGAGGTTCTTCCTTGCTGATCTAGTAACAGGCCCTGTATGGACATAGAGTGGCCCAAAATAATCTATGCCCACAGCAGCAAATGGATAAATCAACTGGTGGCTATCTGAAGATACTCTCACTACTGGAAGAGGTGCTGTGATCTGTTCTCCCACCGAGGCATTGCGGCATCTACATTCATGACATCTCTGCACAACCCGTCTGACAGACGAAATGCCATTAATGATCCAAAAACGTTGCCTTGTCTTGGCTAGCACTTGGTGTGGACCTACATGACCGTTACCAAGGTGGTAATGGAGTATTATCATCTCTGTGACGTGATGCTTTCCAGGCAAATATCATTGGGTGTTTGGCATCATAGTCCAAGTATGAATGGTTTAGTTGTCCTCCTACTCGCAGGAGTCCTTCCTTTGTAAATGGCTTTAACTTCGCCAAAGGACCCTTGCTTGACTCTAGGTTGTAATACTCTTAAGGAAAGGTCCGATGCTGGACGTTTCTTACAATGATCTTCTCAGCTTCTTTTAAGTCTAGTATGGAGGATTGGGGAGTCCTCTGCTTCAACATGGCAAGTGAATTGTCCAGCCCTCTCGATGTCGCTCATAGCTGCTGAAAGGCGTGGCATGTCTGAACAAGCCAGGCCACTAATCGTCTTAACTTCTCCCAAGTGGAGTTTCTACCAAACAGAACATTCCAGAAGTTTTCTTCTATCGTGGAGGCACTGACAGTAATCTTCTCTCTTTTCACTCCTTCATCTTAGTCTAAGAGTTGAATGTTAAGCTCGATGGGCTGTTGAGGCCACTCATCAGGATCTTTCCATAAAAAGATTGGACCACGTTTCCATATCTCTAGCTTCTCAGTCTTCAATCCTCTGGAGGCATAGTCTGCGGGGCTATCTTCTGACCTAACGTGACGCCATTGTGATGGACTGGACCCTTCTCTGATGACAGCTACGCGGTTAGCAACAAAAGTGACAAATCTCCTACTTTCGTTGAGGATGTATCGCAGAACGATGACAGAGTCCATCCAGAAGGTGACACTGTTAATCTCGAAGCGACCATTGAGCTCTCTTCCGATGAGCTCATTCATTTTAATCAACAAGGTAGCTGCTGTCAGTTCCAACTTGGGTATACTTGTGCCGCTTCTCAGGGGTCTCACCCGGGATTTACCCATCACAAAAGTGACATGGATCCTTCCTTCCTTGTTGACAAAATGCAGGTACGACACTGTTCCATACCCATTGATTTCAGACGCATCTGCAAAGTGGTGCAACTCCACTCTTTCTACATCTCCAAAGTCAGACGGAATGAACACTTGTGGGATGCTGAAATTATTAAGGCTTGCAAGACCATCCTTACACTCTCTCCACCTCACTATCAATTCTCCTGGTAGTCTTTCATCCCATTCGTACTTCATTCTGCACAGCTCTTGATTTATCTCTCTTCCTGGCAGAAGTAAGGGACTGGCATAACCAAGAGGGTCATAAATTGTAGCAATCTATGACAAGATGCCTCTGCGGGTTTCTGGCTGAATCTTGTCACCAACAACTAAGTTGAACGTGTCATCCTCCACATTCCAATGAAATCCAAGGGCGCGATCTACAGGCAAACTATCTAACTTCAGATCTAGATTCTTGAAAGTCGGGGCGCGATCTTCAGGTTGAAAGGCACGGAGGACTTCTCGGTCGTTGGACATGAATTTCGTCAACTTAAATCCTCCTCTTGTTAATAACTCTTGAAGCTGTTTCGTGATCTCCTATGCTTCTCTGGTCGTCTTGAAAGACTTCGAAGGTCATCCACATAAAAATCTTGCATAACTGCGTCCACCGTCTCTCGGGAGAAATCTTCAGTGTTATCTGTGGCTGTTTTCCTAAGAGCGTAACCACAAACGCTGCGGGAAGAAGTAGCCCCGAAAATGTGAACTAACATCTGATAGGTCCTCGAATCCTTTGTAAGATCTCCATCCGGAAACCATAAGTAGCAGAGGGCACCACGGTCTTCGGGTGAAACAAACACTTGATGAAACATCCTTCTTACGTCCGCTGCCACCACTATGCTGTTAACTCTGAATCTAAGGATCACTCCTATCAATGAGCTTGTATTTTCTGGTACCTGCAGCAGCTTATCATTTAATGAAACATCTCCGGACTTGCTGGCGCAATCAAATACCACCCTTGGTTCAGCAGGCTTTCTTGGATGCCAGACAGCATGATACGGCAGGTACCAATTTGGCTTGAGGGTAGGGACCTCCTCATCGGGAACTATTCTCGAGGATCCTTCTGCTAGGTAGTTGTTCATAACTCTACTACATTGCTCATGAAATTCAGGATCCTTTTCCATCTTCTTCTTTACCGAGTACAGTCTCTTCCTTGCTGCTGGGAGACTATCAGGAAGGAAGGGAGGGCTGTGTCGGAATGGTAGTTTGAGCTGGTTGTGACCATCAACAAGAACTGCTGATTCATCCATGATCTGTTTTGCTCTTAGGTCGTCAACTGATAATCCTTGTTCCACATCTACAAGAGTATCTCCGAAATCAGTATTATACAAACGGTCCAACTGCATGCTCAGCATTTCTTCATGATCAGACTTCAAGAAATTGATGCAAGCCCCATCACCACCAGGTTTGCCCATCCGACCATACACTGTCTATCCTAAGGGTGTATTCACAGCATAAGGCTGACCCTTAGTCCCTCTCCTGACCTCTGAATTGTTTTCAATGATATCTGGTCGGTCACTTCCAGTCAGGATGGAGACTTTGCATTCATCTACTTCAGGAGGTTCGATACCGTCAAGGTATAGCCACTTTCTGAGTTCTCTGTTGTTGGCAAAGTGCTTCTCTCCAATAGGTACGTGTTCAGTCGTTAAAACTTCGTCAAGAGTGAACCTTGTCTTTCCATCTAGTGATTCTATCTGCAAGCAGGCTCGACGACCGCATACTCTAACTTCATAATTTACTGTGGTAAGCGTGAAATCAGCAGGTTCACTTTCGAGATCCAATTCTTCTAGCAATCCTCTTAAGCAGAGTGTGGAATCTGAGCCACTATCTAGGAAGGCATATGTCGTAATCTGCTTATTATTACCAGGTCCACTAACTTTTACTGGGACTACCTTGGAATAAACCCTTGGTCGTCCTATTCCAGACGTTTCCGCTGGAGCAGATTCTCTGAATGTCATAAAGATGCCTGACACGGTAGCTAGCTGGATGCTCAGGGAAGAGTTTGACTTAAAGGGTGCAGTGGCTGTTCCACCAACAGAGCTCTGGTTTTCCATAATTGGTTCTTGTTTGACACTGTTCTGCTTTACTGCCGGGCTAGTGGTATTCTGGTCGTCAGGAGGGTGAATAAGGAAGTGGTGTCTCTTCTCACATCCAGGCTTCTGACAAGTAAATCTCTTCAGGCAATCCCTAGTAAAATGTCCTTGTCCCAGGCAACTTCCACACATTTTCTTCTGTTGCACAGTTCGCAATCGTTCTTCAAAAGGTGCACCTTTAAAACTCTCACACTGCCAAACTGGATGTGCCAGAGCAATGCTAACACTTCAAGGTAGCTGCTTTAACATTGCCAGGATTTTTGTGTGTGTTATTTGGTGCGGAGACATGAAGGGTGGTAGCTCTTCGAGGTGGCTCCTGCCTGTCTCTACTGATTGGTCTCCTATCTCTGTCATGTTGGACTTGCGAAGACTTTAGTTCTTGCCCAAAACGATTGTTTAAGTGATCGGCTCGCTTCTGGATGAAGCTCAAGAAGTGGGCAAAGCTAATCTGGCCCTTGGATTGGATAATATCACCAGCAATATCCGTCCATTTTCGTTTCAGACTTTCATCAGGCAGATTCCTCATCAGCATCAGGATCATATCTTCGTTATCGAGACGAACTGCATAACCGGGTCCCATACTAGTTAACACCCTCTTCACATCCTCAAGTCTCTGGCAAAGTCCATTAGACTAGCAGCATCGCCTCTTCTTATCTTAAGCTCTCTTAACTTTCTCAAGTGTGCATCGGCCACCATATGGGGTTAACCAAAATTCTTTGTTAGGGTTTTCCAAGCTTCTTCATATCTCTAGCCCACGGGAAGATTAACACAACTCTTGATCGCATCTTTGGCCTTTCCAACACACTGTGCCAGTAAACGGGTTAATCTCTGAGAATCATCGGTCACCTGGCTCTCGATGTGGTCACGAAAGTTGACAGCAAATTCCGCATATTCTGAAGGGTCTCCTTTAAACTTCATCAGTTCTATTTTTGGCAGCGAAGGACCTTGCTTGAGTGCCTCAGCTATTGTTGACCATGGAGCCATGTCTGCCTTTGGTTCTGAATGCCGTGCTTGTTGCACCCACTGCTGCGTGAGTTGTTGAATTGTCTGTAACAAAACATGTTCAAGAGGGGTGTGAACTGGTTGCGGAGCTGACTGATCTGCAAATGATGGACTCACAGCGGATTTTCGCCGTTCACTTAGGTGATGTTCTCTAGGTGAAACATTCTCCTTCTGGCCGGCAAAAGAGGGACTCGCTGTTTCTGTCGGAACGTGTATACGAGGGGTGAAGTCATGCCCTTCTGCACTTAAAGTGGTCTTCTTCTGTGAAGCCAACAGATTAGGTAATGGTACATACGCGGACGATATATTGCTCTGAGAAATGACTGACACCGATGATACCTCTGTTTTAACCGTCACAGTCATAGGTGCTGCTGAAGTTTGAATATCAAGTAAGGGAGGCGCAAAGGAAGAAACCTTCAGCGGTAAGCTTATCGGAGGATCTGATACATCAGGATACAACATGGTGGACAGGGTTGAATTTACCTCGTCTCCATCACTTCTGTCACATGAGTATTAGCTTAGTAACTCTTTCTCTTCTATCTTCAACTCAACTGCAGCCTTCCTAAGTTCTGTTTCTGCTGCTATCTTTTCTAGTTTCCTCTCCAACTCGGCTCTATTTCGTTTCCTTTCTTCCTCTATTTAAAGTGCTCTTCTCTTAAACTCAGCTTCTTGCTCTTCCAAGCAACGTTCTAACCTCTGTTTCTCTTCTAACGCCTCTATCCTCAGCCGTGCCTCTTCAACAATTTTCTGCTTCACTTTCACGCTACTAGGAGTGGAACATGAACTTTTCCTATTTTTAGTTGACCAACACAAATGGCAGCTTGATTTCCCCCTTTTTTTTCGTGTCATGCTTTATCTGGAATTTCCACTTGCTAATATCAACATCTAGAAGAAATTTGCGCTCAATCTCTTTCTCATAACTTTCTTTAGCCAAAGCCACCATTCCTTCGTCACCTTCAAATCGCAAATACTTTTCATGAGCGTCTACAAATTTGTGAAAGGCATGTTCATAGTCGTCCACGCTTTGAAATATTTCTTCTTTACTCGCACCACCGGCAATGAGATCCCGCACTGAATTCAGTCTCTTCGTTACGTCTCCTAAATGTCCGGCTCTCCTCGCTTTCAAATCAATTGCTCTTTCAGTCATAAATTCCTATGAATCGATAATCCTCGACAGCACTATCCGTCTTTTACTCACCACAAATTCTGACCTGGAATTCGCCTTTTCAGATTGTGTTACCTAATGAGATCAAATGGTGTTTTCCTGGCGAAGTTCTTCGCTCGACTGCAATTCCTTCGACAGCGACGTACGTTTCGCTTCATCTGACATCTTGTAAGACTTGTTGTGATAGATGTCACCTAATGATGCTGTTCTCAAGTAACACTTAGACGATGGCAATAATATCATCAAGCCAGCTGTAGCTTTACAAGTAGTGGGGGCATACTAATATGACCTATCTGCAAGCTCCTTTGCCTTGAATGGTTGGTCAGTTGATAAAGAGTGAATATGGTCAAGTTGAACGGACAGATGCTCATATATGTGGTTTAATCAACCGAACTGACGAGGTAAATTCGCCACCATAAAGGCATTACAAAGCTCACCTTTCATGCACTAGCCCTTCATAAGACAAAATCAAGGAATTGCCTGTTGTTTGTGAAGCATAGCTCCATTCTTCAATATATAAAGCACAGACCACATTCCTTGAGTCACTGGATGGCTGGTGCACAAGGACATCAACTTTTTAATCTCTTTTTGGTGGTTAATCTTCTTTACAGACTCAGTTGAAAAAAAGTTTTTGTGTTTCGAATTCACCGACATGTTACTGTAAGCTTGAAGGAAGAAGAGTGCATTGGTAAAAGAAGATGGCCACTTTTTTCAATACCTGGCTAAGAGTTTGGATTCTCTTGACTACATAGTACCTGACCTACTGTATAATGCAGCCTGATACTTCCAATTGAGAAATGTCTGACAGGCCAAAAAACAAACAGGCAAAAGAGCACAAAACATTATACAAAAAATAAGGTTACCAGGCTCTGATAAGCACGTTGGCTTTTGCTCATTGGTAGGTAACATTTTTCCTTCCCATAACTAAGCATGTCACATTAAGATGGGAAACTACTCAAGTACTGGTCACGCAAACTTTACGAAATATTGACTTTTGTACTGTGCACCTCACTTTTTTTTAGTATTTACGTAAAGTCAAACTGCCACACAGCCGCAGCTTAACCCGGTTTCTGTAGCATGAAGGTACCAGGACTATTGCTACTCCCCCCTGGATGGGAAACTAGTCCAGCAGTATTATACGACTGTGTGAAGAGAGACAACGTGGAGCAAATTTGTTTTTGTCCACAGTAATGCAGAGACAAACCTAGCCTCGAACCCACGACCTTTCAGTCTTCTGACTGTCTGATCGATAGTCCGACACTCTAACCACTACTCTACCACGCCTCCACTATAGCCTAAGAGAATAAGAAGTAAGCTGGAGTGGGTTACAAATCTACTGTGTGGCCACTAACCCCAACCCTAAAAAGAGACTTTCCTCTTTTGACACTGACCCTTAACGCCTAACCACAGAACATGACCTTGCAATAAGAGCCCTAACAGATAGTAAGTTTGGAGATATACTATCATTTACTGCAGGTTGCTTAACTGGGAAAATGTTTACCTGTATCACATCCAAAAACCTCCACTCGTAGGCACATGTTGTTAACCCAGTGTTGGGGATTCATACGCACGTAGCGAGCTACAAAGGGAGTATCATCAAACCAATTGTGGTGGTATTCTACTAAACGTCCAGCACTTGCTTCAAGCAACTGAAAAAAAATAATAAAAACATCAACGCAATGCAAAAAATCATTGTTATTTGATAGTAAGAACAAAGGCATATTGCGAGACAATTCTCCCATGTGCTTTAAATGCAAAGGAGGGCCACCATAAACTTTGGTATTTCCTTGAATAAGAGCCCAGTACTTTTTTTTTCGTATGTTTCAGTCTTATTCCTATATTATAAAAAAAAGTATCTTAGGAATGAAGACAAAATTAAGTTTCATGTTAGTCTATTTAGTTGGTAGACACCAAAATGGTTTGTTAGCAACCTAAAGTGAGACCTCTAAATTGAGCATGACAAAGTCTCAAGAAGGCCTAAATGTCTGTTCGTACTGATCTTCACAGGGATACAGGCCTTTGCAAAAATATGTAAGATCACCTGTTAGGGTGCTTACCAATTTTTCATTGTTTTCACCATGACGCAAACTGTGGAAGGCACCCTCATCAATGGCATAATACACATAGTAACGCAAGACATAATTTTCAATGTCCAGACCTTCAGTTGAAATAGCGGTAATTTTCTTAAGTTTCAAGAAGTCTATTTGAAGGTACTGTGATTTGGCAGAAACTGGGTCTGCCAATTTGATTGAGTTTGCACACCATGCAGATCGATGTTGGCGGCGACCAAAGTGGGCAGGGTGACCTTGCGCTGCTGAAGATGCTGTCATCTGTTCATCTTTCACTGCACCATTTGGATGGAGGTAGCTCGATTCAACTCCAAGAGGTAAAAAACATTCTAAAAAGACAAACAAAACAGTCCCAACATGCAGCTCAGCTCAATCAAACACGTGCAAGGTCACAAGGGAATGCAAGAGAGGCAAATCAAGACTTTTTCTCAGAAACGAATTCCCACCAGTATGACTTAATGACTATGTGAGTTACTTTTCAGCTAATTAGAAATTGAATGGCTCATGTTACAATACACAAACGACTTCTAAATAGTTTACATTTTGTGACTTGAGATGGCTTGAAATTTGAGTCTACAGCTAAGTTACAGCGGCAACCTGATTTAACCGTATGCAATCACCAAAACAGGAAAAAAAACCTTGCAATTGTACAATAAGGACTAAGGGTGCGTTCAACGGAGCCTATTGCGGAAATATAGAAGTACACACATATAGCTGAGTCCTTCAAAATCCACACTGACGTTCGCACAAAAAAACCTAGGATATTTTTTTTGTTTCAGTTAGTTTCATTTTTTATTTACAGGATGTGTATTGAGAAATCAACCTGAAGAGGATCTTAAGAGATTCTAAAAATTTCTTCTGGAGATGTTGTACGGTGCTTTAATTAGTGAATGATGGACTCTGACAGGTCTAATTATCACATTAAACACTAATTGATCAAAATACTTTGTAATCAATAGACTACAATGTAAATCAAATGCATTACAATATGATACACAGCCAATTTAAGCCTTTCTGCTGAATTCATACTGCCCCAGTCTGGTCTAATCTTTAATAAGTTTGGTACACGAACTTGCTTCATTTGTCAGGCTGAATGGTTCTTACATCATCATCATCATTGATTCTCTGCGTGCCAGTAGGCGCATAAATACTAGACCTGTGCTTTATTGGCCAAACTTCAGACTGTAGGATACACTATTTCTTTTCCGCGGGTGTTTACTGTGTTTAATACCAAAAAACTGAAGAATTAAAGTCAAGTAATTGATCACAGCTGCACTTTCATCTAAACCTGAAACAGCTTTGACAAAATTGTACATGCCTTTATATAAAACTGGTTTAGTTCAAATATCTTCAAACCAGTTTAATTATTATTTTACTATGTGACAATAAACCATATATCATTTGTACACACCTAAGTATTTTCCGTAAACTTCCATCTGGATGCAAAAAGTATAGTGCTCGTTACTGCAAACATCGTGCTCAAAATTCATAGCTACTGTGGTTCCAACAACAGGTTCCCTGAACAAGTGGAGAATTGATTTCTGGTTGTCTCCCTCCATTAACCCCTTTAATGGAAATTCCTGCAACAATAGATTAACGTTAGTCTGAATTAAAGAAAAAGTAATGTGGCATTCACTGTCCTTTCCCCTAAGGCAGAATTAGAGAAACGTCTGCTTCCCTGGCAGAAGTCAAACACATAACTTTCCACACACAGCTTCAGGTCGAATGCTCTAAACACTGAAATACCAGGACACTTGTAGCACCTATCGATTAGCAATTAAGCAACCTAGCTCACCATGAACAACTACAACAACTTTATTGAATAAATAATAAATTACACACAAAGACTTGAAAGCCCGCAGGTAGCTATCAAGCTATTTGAGGCGGGCTCAAGAGAAGAAGAAACAGTATAAATACAAAAGCACTGATCCTAAGACTCCCAGACGCACTGACTAGTGTTCAGCATAGTCTTTATTTTCTTGACCCCAAAGGGGGAAATTGGCCGGATTCAGCATAGCCACATATCTCTATTAATATTTAAATAGTAATACGGCATTGTGGTGATATGTTGTTAATATTTTAACTTCAGGATGCATTGTTCAACTTGGGAGACCTTAATATAAGCATCTACAGTATCAAGGATTTCAGTGAGATTTTGCGATTTTGAGGCTTAAGTTGATCCACTGAATTGCACATTCTTACTGCGCATAATTTCTTGCATCATTAGCACTCGCAGGTTGAAAACACAGTGTGTTTTCCATGATGCTAAGTCCAGCCGGTGACTAGATGGCTATTTCCTCCTAAACGAGCACCCATTTACTTTTTTTAATCTCGTTATTTTAAATAAGCTATTATTCCCTTTATGTTTGAAAATTAAAAAAAAATTGAGTGAATGAAAAAAGTGAATGAGTAGCACTAGTGGAATTAATGAATTACGAAAAAATCGTGCGTTAATACTGCTTCATATTGTGCTTCCCTGCCAATTACTGTGTCTTAACATGTAATTGCCGCTTATGCTTCATACATTTGATGTTTAACATTTTTCGGAATTTTGCTTTCTTTCTTTATTTCTTTTCTTAAAATTGATCAAATAGAGTCATATCAGAAAGCAAACTATAATGTAAGAAATTATGGAGTAATCTGGGTGGATCATAGCTCTTTCACGGGCATGGTAAGCCAGATTTTTTATTGCATTTTTTAAAATAACAGATAGAGTACAATAACTGCAGAAGGTTTGAGTAAAATTTCGGGAAAACTTCTATTTCGAAGGAATCACATCAACTTTTGTTTTGTTTTTGTACAATTTCATTCTTGGTAAGGCGTCCCCTCCCAGCACCGGTGGGACATGGGAGCAGATATCTGTTAATATTATGGGATGTTATTATCGATTGGGTTTTACGTACCTGAGAGCATATAGCGGAAGATTGTTGTAAGCCAGAACAGGAGAGTTTCATAAACATTAAAACCATTCTTTTTATTATTGTGAGTGTGAGTCTATTGTCAGGAGAAGCTGGTGATATAGCACTGGAGCTGAAATTGCGTTACTGCCTATCAACATTTGTAACATTACAAATTTGGTCCTAAGAGAGCTCCAAACTAACATTAGGCTTGATTTGGCTTTGAATTCCTATATCTTGGTAGTCCATTTAATTTTTTCAACAGGCATTCAGTTTGTACCTATGTTAAGCGATGAGAAGCCATGTACTTTCTGATCAATTCTTGGGCCATGTAGAAAAAGAAGGCCCATAACATCAAAAAACGACCAAGCACACTTGAACTAGTAGAAAAGCCATAAGGTTCATACGAAATTCTTCACTCCAACACGCCTTAAAGCACCGAAGGGTTTAATTAACTTATACTTACCAAACCACCATCTCTGTGAAGCGGAATATGAAAATCATACTTCGCCCTCCTTGATAAAGTTATTACCCAAACTTGCTGAACTTTCAGTGGAACACATGGATGTGCTGGACAGCTCAGTACTGCAAATCCAGTCAGCAAATAAAGTGCCTCAACGATAAAAGAAAAAGGTATATAATCTTGACTGGGATGTTGCAAAGGGCACCATCCTACAGTTCGGTTTCTGCCCTTGTATATATATGTTTCGTCCAACAAGTAATTTTCTTTTGGATAGCCTACAGAGCCCATTATAGAAGCACCAATTCGTCCTTGATTAAAGCCAACAGAATTTCTGAGACCTGCATGTAAAATGAAAGGACAGTTAAGCCACTGTGGAAAATGAAAGCTAAGAACTCTGGTGTTTAAAACCTGATTAACGTGATTTAAACAATTAAAAATGGCAATAGGACTGAGTGGAGTCCAATTCGGTCTGTTATTATAACCATTTTGAAATCACTGGTGATCCTTGTAATCTGATTGGCTCTCAACAGTTCAATTTATTCACGAATCGCACTATTTTGTTGTTGTTCTAAATTGCCTCCCTTTTTAAAATCCAGCTTTTTAAAACCGGGTTTCCTACAGTAAATAAATAAATATTTATAATATTGACAAAAAAATGTGTGATTTCAAAATGGTTGTAAAAAATTGGTAATTGAACTTTGTGTCGTGCAATTTTGGTCTGAAATCATACTACGCCCTTGTTCGATTTTGAAATCACGTGTATGATTTCAGACCAAATAACACTCCACTCAGTTCAATTACCATAATTAATCTTACAAGAGATTAATGTCACTGTTCCGGTAAGATTCGTGCTACGTGGAACTCTACCCCAACATAGAATTGACTAAAGTAATGACAACAGACATATTGACGTAAATAAGGGGGAAACACTGCTCGGCGATTGCGTGGCAGGCAACTTCTATTACGTGACCATTATAAGGCCTCACTTCCCTGGCACTTCCAGCTGCACCTAGGCCAACAACAGCAAAACACAACAACACACTGCAACAGCAGCACAGCTATGCCAGCAGCGCCACTCCAAGGAGAGTATTAGCAGGTCCCAAAACTAGAGTAACTGAAATGACCTCTAGTGCCTCACCTATCTCACCAGCGCTGCTGGGTCGGACTGGAATATTGGCAGGTCAATACAATTAAAACACGGTAAAAAATACTAGAGAACCTAGTTTCGGGAAGTTGCTGCGCAGACTTGACCGAAGCGCTACCAACGATTGGTGTCCCCAGTTTACTAATGACATGGCCTCCAAAGGGAGGGAGGGAGGAAAAAAATTTACACAGCTTAACAATGAGCAAACAGTTGCATAAGAAAAACCTTTTACGCAGCGTTTTGTACCTAGACAGTGTTCAATGCCTGAGCTAATTGCCAGGCCTGTACCATTTACATGCTAGACCTTACATCACAATAAAAGAGACATGAAGGGGGTATTCAGAAGATTTAAGCATTTAGAAAGGACGAAATAACTAGTATCCAGACAGAATTGCAACATACTAAGATAGAACTATAGATAAATGCCTAGACAAAGGTACATTACAGTACCAAGTTAAGAGACTAAAGTACAATACAAGCAATGCCCCACAGGGTGAAAAGCGTCACGTTCCATTAACTGCGTATTCCAATTTTGTTGTAAAACTCTTTTAACAAAATCGGACGACCGCTCAGCTGGAGTCGAATTCGTTTAATCACGATCACAGATAGAATAGGACCACACGAAGTCCTGTTACCAAATAAATCATAACTCCAACAGTTTAACTTTTTGGTGAATAAATAGAGGCCAACAGTCGAGTTAAGTTTCAAGATCGATTTAATTACAACGTGCGCAAATGATGTATACTGTCCAATTATACCAGGCATGACGCATACACTGTCCTATTAATGCTCAAATCATGGCTGCTGATAGCCAATTAGATTCGAGAATTTCGTTATAGTTATGATTGAAAGCTATGAGGTTTTCATCTCACTTGTTGAAAATGTTTTTTAAGGCAAATTTTAAGCTTATGGTAAGAAAGGTCTAAGTCAAAATTAAGGGACAATAATCTTTTTGAAGAAGCTTTATTGATTAGTCATTAAACTGGAATCAAAGTTCACGTTAATACAGGATTAGCTTAATCAAGTTTTCAACAACTGGGCCCAGAACAATTAAATATGGTGGCTAACACAGACAAGGAAGGTGTTACAAAATATGTCATTGAACAATCAAGTAACCATAAACTCAAAGAAATGGTTGTTGAACTTCATATCTTAATAGCGAAAACAGACAACAGGAATCTCCAAGCAAAATGACTGGGCAAACCTGTTAGGTGATACTTCTTAGTCTTTATGGTTACAATTTTAGGGCCCTCGTTCAATTCTTTGACTTTTGTTGCTGTGGTACCAGCGAAAGGAGACAAGGGAACGTGGTCAAGGCAAGTTTAGTTTACTTACCACACAAATGATATCGAATAAGTTGTACTGTGATACATATTAGACCTATGCCTGATGCGATTTTAAAAGAAATCTAAATAAGTTTTTATGTGACTTATTTAAGGTTAGTTTGTATATTTTTTATCGTAGATCCTAATATTTATTGTTACCTATTTTTATATCTTATTTTAAGGGATTTTTTATATAACTTGTTTCTATTTTTTTATTTTAGAGCGTCCCCCTGAAAACCACTTTTTTGTGGTGGAGGCCCAGTAGTTAGATATATGAGGGTATCAACCCACGTTTCAAAAAATGATAAAAAATCCCATACAAATCCTTATAAATCCAATTCTTGCATAAATTAACTAACACAGCCTTTGAATTCAACAATGAACTCCTGCAACGGAGACGTCAAAAACCTAAAAACCTAAAAACCTAAAAACCTAAAAACCTAAATTTAGCTTTTGACCTAAAACCTAAATTTAGCTTTTGACCTAAAACCTAAAAACATAAATCCTCGGTTTTTCAAAACTCCTGCAACAGAGACGCTAAATTTAGGTTTTTCATAAATGACACCAACTCACAAACAATCATCGATTAAATCCAACCAACTCATCAATCGCTGATTTGAATGATGAATACAATATTTTTGAACACCAATTTGGATAAAAAAATAATCATTATGGTTGTTGTGTGACTGGATGCCGTTACTGTCACGCGTGACGTTGTGTGACTTGTCAAGAAAATGGACAAAACCCTGAACGTGGGGTGCTCGGTTGGCTGTTTACTTGCCTGGCCCCAGCCAGGTCTTTTTCCCGCCGCTGACAAGGCGGCTGTCTCTTCCCAGTTTACCTCTGGGACAGAGGTTGAGTTCGGGAAAGAACTCTGAGCACCCTGCTGTAAACCAGTAGGGCCTGAGCGGGCTCACCCTGGAGGTACCGTCCACTGGAAGACATCCCACACTACTCAGTAATTCACCATCTGCACAAGCCGTTAAACAGGTTTCAGTCAGGGGCCAGCTGACACCACCCTAAAGCTTCACCAAAGTTTGTGAACTAATATAATAATGGCCCGATTACCTATATATTACACTCAGTTCTGAAATTTTTACACTTGTGGTGCTATTTTTCTGTATATTGCGTAATATTGCTTGATTTGGATTAACACGCATGCGCTTTCATGCACACAACCCAAAGCGGACTGGACACTAGTTTGTTTAACACACGTGTCGGCCATTTTGTTGCCATTTTGCGAAGAGGTTGTATTTTAATGTTTATGGCTCCTGTTTTGGGATTTTTGAACATTTATTTCTCCACTTTCATCGTTCTGATGTTTGTAGACGCTTTTTGAGGTAAGAATATCATTTATCTTGCACACAACAATAGATTTTTTTATTGAATCGACTCGCTATCGAATACTCGTGAAACCGTGAAATGATTTTACACATCGACTAAATCCTTGATTGGAATCCAAGAATTGAATTCATCACTGTATCCTTTCCACTTTACCAAAGCTTGTTTCTTCTTGTAATCTCTCCTAATAACTTTATCGATTCTGAATAACTCCTGTTCAGCTTTCAATAATTCCGGTTCATAAAAGCTACCTTTTATCTGTTCGTTGTTAAGATCTTTCAGTTTGTATGTGATTGGATTAGTGTATTGTATTTTATCGATAAAGAAAACCTCTTCTGTGAAATTGGGTGTATAACCCCGATCGAACACTTTTCTTTTGTACTTTGATATTCGAACCTTGTCACCAATTCGGAATTTTGGCTTGTTTGATACTGGTTTCAAATTGCCAAATAGATTGAAGTAAACAGTTCCTTCATTCTTTTTCTTAGATGCCTCTGTCGGTGTCATTTTTATTGAACTGTGTTTAGTGTTATTATACTGCTTCAATATTTTAGGCAAAATATCCAGATACATTGTATTGCCTTGGGCAGTGAATCGTTTCCACATTTTATTTTTAATCGTCCGGTTCCACCTTTCCACCACTGAGGATTTTTCTTCATTTTCAGTCGAATACAGTTTAATGTTATGTTTATTGAGCAAGTCTTTGAAATGTTTGTTGTAGAACTCTGAGCCTTTATCAGTCCACAGATACTTTGGTTTTCGACCCTCTTTGAATATGCTTTGAAATGCTTTCGTTATGGTCTCACCTTTTTTATCTTTTAATGGAACAATCCAGCCGTATTTACTAAAAACATCTATAGTCGTGAGAAGATACCTATTACCTTTATTCCATTTACTGAATTGTTGCATTTCAACAAGATCAGCAGCCCATATTTCATCAATATTATTTACAATAACACGCCGCCGAGTAAAGTTACGTCTTATGGGTTTATGCAGCTCATTAGCTAATTCTTCTTGCCAGTTTTCCTCTTTACCCGACGGCTTTTGACGTTTTTTGGAACCCCAAGACCCAGTTTCTGTTTTGTATTTATTGTATTTCTTGCCAACCAATGTCCCCATTGTCGTTCGGAATATGGAACAGCATCCAATGACTTTACCATCTTTTTGTCAGCTTTTAATTTACATTTTTTATCATCTTTGCAGACTGAATAATCAACATCATGTTGCATGGCTATTGCATCTGTTTTGCCTGTTGGTTTATCATATATTTCCAATATTTGTCCAGTTTTGGGGTTATATTTGACTTGATTTTCCAAATCATTGTATGGACCAGTGTATTTGTGTCCAGGTAATACCCATCCAGATTTTGGACGCGGTAATTTACCAATCATTTTGTGTATATCAATTGATCCACCACTTTTGGGACGACCCTTCATGCCTCTTTCATATTCATCCCAATTTGGTGGGTGCCAACCAATTGCATCATAACTTGAGCATTTCGGTGTGTTGTGAAATTTGCTCCCAATTTTTACCATGCTTTCACATGGATAATTTTTGTATTTTTCTAATGTCTTTTTTCCAGCCTTGCCAGACCAAAATTGACTCGACAATATACCAGTATCTGTGCTAAATGCACTTTTGGCAATGTCACCGGATTTGTATCTATCAAAGACTTCCTTTGTTGATGGAATTAATGTTCCAACAACATCCATCGACTTCGATGCAACCTTACCTGGTGTGCCAAATTGTTCTAAAATTGTATCTAAATTACCACCATCAAGTTCTTTTCGGTCAGTTTTGTACCTTCTTTTTGGCCTTACTTTGGTTGATAATTTATCAAACATCTCTGATCCAGTCTTTTGAACAAAAGGTGTTGCTTTAGAGATAGCATAATCAATAGCTTTTTTCTGCAATTTAGGGTTTCTAAGTGCTTCAGAACCATAATATCGACCCATTTCAACTGCTTTCTTTCCCATCCATGGTAATGCATGTTGAATTAACATATCAGCACCAGTTGATGCTAAAGTATCCATTATGCCCCCCCCTTCAGAGGGGCTATTTAGTTTCCCTGTTTTTTAACAAATTTGGTTTTAGTTATCCCACATTCAGCACATGTACAGAAGAACATAAGCCGACCATTTTTGGCTTGCTTGTAACCTGAAGGCTGAACACATTCTGTTTCTTTTCTCTGTTTAACACAATATGATTTCACCATTTTATATCACTATATTAGATTAATTATCATCAGAGTCAGACTCAGAATCTGTTACCAATGTACACCATAAACATAATTTTCCTGAAAATTCTGTGTATTCATCACACTCTTCACAATATCTTATATCAACCATTATACAAACTAATTAGATAATTTTTTAAAATATTGGATTATAAAATTATGATTGACACTTTGATTGTTCATGTCAAAATGTGCATTGTGGATTGTTTTCAATATACTTGTACCCTTTTGTCTCTCAAATAAATAATACAAACACCAATAGCCACATAATACTGAATCTCTTTCCTGGATTTCATCACCTGAATACATTAATCGTTTGCCACTTGTTGACATGAATTGCATAATTTCTTTTGGCATAATTAACCCAAAACTATCAAAATATTCTACATATTTGTCTCCGTTTCGATACGCAACCCAATGTGTACCTGGCCCAATCTGTGAATCCAGGTTAATGATACCAACTTCATCTTTTTTCATCTTTTGTGGTAGATTATCTCTGCTGTAAATGCCTCTGAAGTGTTTTATTTTGAGTTTTTTGACCCAGTCAATGAGTTTAAAGTTACTGAGTGGTTTATTTATGAATTTCACAGAATGTCTCCGATTAATGGAATCCCCTTGAATGGACTGTTTTTGCCTAACAACAGACCTTTTCCTTTTTTGGTTTTTTTTTTCCCTTTACCATACTGATCCCATGTACCGAAAAATGGAGGCGGTCTATAATTAAGTGGTAGGACCAAACCACCATCTTTTTTGGTTGTGTTTGGAACAAAAACTGGGACCGATCTTCTGGATCTACTTCTATCCACCTGCAAGCCTTTACCCATTAATGCATTCAAAACCATTGGAATGCCAATTGAAGCCAATAATGTCCCCAAAAAACCTCCTGATTGTGTCTTAGTTGGTTTAATTACAATCTGTCCACCAGTATGTATTGCATTGACAATTTGCTTCTTTTGTGCTTCAGTGAGCCAATCTTTGTATTTTATTAATTGATCAATTTTATTTTGAGGAATGAGGAAACCACCAGCTTGTCCTCTATTAAATATTTTATTGACTCCGACATTTGCAAGCCCAGAAAGTGCTCCAGTAGCTAATGGTCCAACTGCTTTCGTTGCCATTGGTAGTAATTTTGTGCCAATTTTGAATAATGATGACCAAAGACTGCCTCCTTGTTGTACAGCTTTTCGTATCTGTGTTTTGCTTATTTTAATATCTGCTCCAGTTTTGTTTTGCATTGCCTTTTTCAGCCTATTTATTTGTGTTTTGGTTAACATCAGCTGATCCGGTCCAGTTAATTCAGAATTTGATAATCTTATTGTTATTGCTGAATTGTTTTTTAATGCTTTTGCTAGTCTATCTTTTTGCCCAATTGATAGTGTTACTCCATGTGAATGATAAGTTGTCATATCTTTTATATAACTAACGTTACATTAATTATCGAAACAATAGTTTGCCATCTTTTTGAATGAGCTCCGCGTCTTGCTCGTATAATGTCAATGCATAAACTGAATATGCAGTTGTAGTTGTACCAGATAATTCATAATGAAATGTCAGCTTTGTGGTACCATCTTTGATATCCATTTTTTGTTTTGTTAAATCGAAATACAAGAATGGAAATAGTGTTTTGAAGTTATTGATATTCAACAAAGTCCCCTGACTGTATTCATTATTTGCATGCACATATTTGAGGACATCTCTGTAAACTCGAGTCAAATCAGCCTCTGGAGTGTAATGTACATCAGGATATTCATTGCCATTAGCCACAGATAAATGACAATTTAGCAATGTTCTGGGATCTGTTGATACACTAAATGTATTGTACAAAAATGGATTTACTGTTTGTGCAGCAAGATTTGCATCATTGATAATGAAAACAAATACATGCCTTGGTTTTGAAATCCCACTTGTTATCTGAAAATTACCACTTCTTTGTGTTGAAGAATTACTTCTCTCAATATTTTCTCGCAAATAAACCCATTTATGTGGCTTCAAAAACTGACTCATATACAGTGATTGTCCTTCTGAATTGAAAGTGATTCTTGGTACAATCAACTCCATTCTGGTAATAATTACACGACAATCAGCCCCAGCTTGCCATATTAGAATAGTATCAGATTCAATCTGCAAATTTAATTCCAATCTTGTTGATGGCAATAACTCATCCATCAATGCTTCAAAGAATGAGTATCGATTCAATGGTATTTCTGTATTGACAACAACTGATAGACCCAAAAGTGCTTTTCTTACAGCAAATCCTTTATTGTAGTTATCTTCAGCCGATCGTTCTTCAGCGTGTCGTTTTGTATCCAGATAGAAAAACTCATTTGTTGCTGTCGATTGAGCATATCCTGGACTATATTCCAATAGATTCTTGATATTAACACAATGATTTGCATCATTACAATCATATACCATTTTACCATTCAATCTTACATCGAAATCATGTATAAGACTGTGTGAACCATTAACAATATCATTATGGTCTTCAGCTGCTATATTTGCATTCTGCATTGTTTGGACTTTAAAACCAACTGATATTCTTGCATTATACCAATCAAATGGGGTCACTTCTCCTGTGTTGTCAACAACAAAACGATAACCATCTTTCTTTTGTGACCTATTATTTCCTGGATTACCAGTATTCAATGGTGTCTCCAATTGGAAGAAGACATCTTCATATCTCTCAATGTATTTTGGATTTCTGAATGATTTCATTTATACAGATATGTTACATTATTTTCATTTCCTCCTTCTTTTGAGTTTTCCACCGGATATCATCCTATTAACTCTCTCAGCTATTTGAAAATCAGTCAGTGGCTGCTCCATTTTTGGTTGGCTCATTGTCACTGATTTTGTTTTGGAAGGTTGTTTTTTGCTCAATAATTGAATTATTTTATCACCTGCTTTATTACCAGCAAACTCACCAGTTTTGGTGACTGCTTTTTCAGCTGCAGTTTTGGCTCCTTTTTTAGCTAATTCTTTTGCTGTTTTTCCGAAAAGTTTTGATCCAACTGATCTGAAAACATCCATAATTCCTTCACCATGGATATGTTTCATCGCATAACGACCCAATTCTGGGTCAAAACGTGGCTTAAATTCACTTTGTCGTACCATATATTGATATATTATATTAAACTAGACCTGAGAATCAAGCTCATGAACCAGTCAATGCCATTCAAGTCAATTGGCCGACCCAAAGCGTCAGTCACTGTTATCCCCATTTCTGAAATAATTGATTTGGAAACTGGGCTGTATAATGCTCTTTTTGGCTCAAAAGTAAATGGATAACTCCTTGTTAAATTGTCAGTGGGTATCATTATCAGTGTATTTGTGAATCGTCCATCACTGAGGCTATCAGTTATTATATCACAATTAATGTCTAAAACGTCAATATCATTGGTAATATTTGGCAATTTTGTCCCATGTTCAGTTTGGTTAATTAAATTTGGTTCAAATCCAATAAGTGCTCCAAAATTAGAGTTTCTAATATCAAGCTGCCATTGGTTGTCCAGCTCAATGACAACTCTATATGATGAAAGCACAAAATATAGATTGATGCCCTTGCTGGAAGATGGTTTATCTCCATTTTGAATTATTGATTGAGTGATATAATCATCAAGATCATCATATGAATACATTCCATCAACAAATGTGATTGTCTTCCAATTTATACCATTATCTGGGCTGTATTTTATTGTATTATTGTTGTATCCTGCATTGACATTATGCCACGAGTATGTCATTGAAACTCGATCAACAGCTAGCTCATGTCTCATTGTTGTGTCAAGCTTCAATGGTGGATCAAATTTGATAATAAAGTCTTCAGGCCGACTTCGACCTATTTTTTGACGGTTAACAGATGAAATATGTATCGCTCTTTCTTGCATATATTATTTGATTATATATTATGCAAGAATAATCCGCGTCCTAGCGAATTATATATTGTTGCAATAAATCAATGAGTTGTTTGTTGTTTATCAAGCCAAGTTGATTCAATTTATGGGCTATTTGTGAAAATTCCTCTTTGACTCCATTATTGCCAGCCAAAATGGATCCACCAAGCAATTCCATTCTGTCAATCAAATCATTAGCATCATTGAAATAAACAACACCAGAGCCCAATTTCTTGAATTTTTTGCTGTATTTCTTCTTTGGTTGCGTATAACCAGAACCTTTTTTGATGGTTTTCATTCCTTCTGGGATTATTTTAATGCGCCCTTTGTATTTTTGCAATAATTTTATATCTTCATCTATTTTATCAATTTTGTCTTTATTCTTGGTCTTTCCTTGGCCCTTGGATAAAGGACCCTTCTTTGTTCCAAGTTTTTTCAACATTTTGCCAATATTAGCATCGTAATCCTTGATGTCAATATCTCCTTGCATAGAAGCTTGGAGAACAGAACTCGGAGGTGCAAGATCGTATTGCATCAATTTTTGGATTTCATCAATATCAAAACCAGCATCCAAATTTGATTCAACATCAGGTGACATCATTAATGGTTTATAGCCAATTGGTAGCTTTGCTTCTGGTGATTGTGTTTCTGGTTGATAAGTTAACATAGCAATGTCTTCCAAACCTGAAGTTAACGCTTTTTGGTTTTTCTCCAATTGTTCAATCAGTTTGTCTTGTTTTTCATCAATTGTTTGTTTTGTTTCCTCTTGAGCTTTAATAATTGGTTTGAAAGTTTCTGATAAACCTTGTTGTAAATCTTGTTTATCATGCTTGTACTCCTTCAATGTATCTCTAACTTGTTTGGTTATTGTTCCAGCCTTAATCTTGGCTTCAGATAATTGTTTTAATCTTTGTAAATCCATTATATTATTAACTTATATAATGTATTGATATACATGGAAATCCCAAATTATGATAGACATGATAAAAACACTAATTTCAAAAGATTGTATGGTTACATGCCAAGTGACACGTTTCGGATGTTAATATGTGGTAATTCAGGATCTGGAAAGACAAATTTATTGTACCATATGCTGATGAAACCACTTTTGTATTATGATAGAATACATTTATATGCCAAAAATTTGGAGCAACAAAAATACAAGGATATGCTACAAACATTGACTGATATATCAAATAGTGTCGGGTATAATGTCCTTGTTTGTAGCAATGATGATATAATTCCAGTGGAGGAATTGAAGGATGAAGATGCCCAGAAGATAGTAATATTTGATGACTTTATTTGTGAAAAAAACCAGAAACCATTGATTGATTATTTTATTCGTGGCAGACACAAGAACTGCTCTGTTATTTATCTGAGCCAATCGTTCTACAAAACACCAAAAGATATTCGACTCAATTGCTCTCATTTCTGTGTCTATGACTTTCCTAGCAGCAATGAAAGAGGTCTGATATCCCGTGAGTTGGGTGTCGAAAAGGATAAATACATTAAAGCAACCAAAGAGCCATTTTCATTTCTATATGTTGATAAGCCCATGAAGAGAATTAACAGGAATTTTTATGGAACAATATAACCAAATGATATAAATGGGAATATTCAACGAACATAGTTCATCGTCTTCTTTCACAACGGTTCCTCTTCAAGGAGCTGCTGGGCCTCAAGGAATAGGGTTTAAATTAACCCCAAATGGAAATTATGATATACAAAACAAAAAACTTGTTAATGTTAAACAAGGAGCTGATCCCAATGATGTTGTCACAAAGAGCCAAATACAATTGTTGGATAATGCTCCTGGTGATGTGCGAGCTAATAAAGCAGTAATTTACAGCAACAGTGGAAGTGTTCATACCAATAGTATTTATCTACAAGACACGCCAGACGGTGCTGGCAGCTTCAATGATGTTCGATTATTGACTGAGCATCAGTCTTATGAAAACATTCATCTTAATATACCAGATTTGAAAAACTTTGATGGCCATGGTGGACGAGCTAAAAGTGAAATAATGGTTACATCAACAGAACAACATATTACTGGACGGAAAACATTTTTTGATATTAGTGTTTTAAAACCCGATAATAACGATCAAGCGGCGAATAAAAAATATGTCGATGATGAGATTAAAAAAATACCATCACCTGATTTGTCTACATATTTGAAAAAAGATGGCACTGTTGAAATGACTGGAAATCTGGATATGGGTAATCAACAAATTACTAATCTTGGAGCCAATATACAAAATACATATGATGTTGTTAATTTAGGTTTCTGTGATACTAAATATTTACAAAAAGTCTCCAATAGTGACCTCGATATGGACAATCATAAAATCAAAGATATGGCTCAACCAATTGATGATAACGATGCTGTTAATAAACACTACGTTGATCATAACTTTCTCAACAGGTTAACACCCAATGCTCTTGGTGGTGAATTAGATATGAGAGGTCATAAAATAATCGTTCTTGGAAATCCTTCCAATCCCAATGATGCTTCCACTAAAGCATATGTTGATACAGAAATAGCTAAAATACCATCTGTTGGAAGTGATTTGAGTGTATATTTGAAAAAAGATGGAAGTGTTGCAATGACTGGAAACCTTGATATGAATAATAAACAAATCAAAGATATGGCTCAACCAACTGATGATAATGATGCTACTACCAAAAAATATTTTGATGACAAATTGGAGCAAAGTCATCTTGTCAGCAGCCATAAAACAAATGAATTCAAATATCTTACAGATATCGATGAAAGCAGTTCAGAATACAATATCATAGTGTATGGAATAGCTGCTTTCAATCAATCCCCGCATCAGAATAAAAAAGCTTATGATATCACATTGATTAAAGACAGTGGAAGTAATGATTACAGATCAAGGATAGGTTTCAATATTTATACTCTTGCTATTGGAACATACACAATTGTGTTTGAATTCTACCCACCAGAAATGACTAATATTCAATTATCATGTACTGCTTCTGAAGCATACATCCACAAAGCTGTACAGCGTGATTTCACTGCTTATAGCAAGCTATTGGTTCAATTCAATAACAACAGCAAACAAACTCCAAATTACATCTATTTGACGATGCATGGAACAGCTACAGCGACTCCAGTACAATGTCATCTGGTTGTTTACGGTGTCAAAGATTGGTCAGATAGCGTTTATCCAGGAGTGTATGACGGCTTGGACAATGTAATGTTTGAATATAAAAATGGAGATATGGAGATGAAAGTCAATATGGATATGAATAATAAGATTATTTCTGGTTTATTAAATCCGATATTTGATTCTGAAGCAATGAATTTGGGTTATTTTACCAACTTATTCAAAACGAAATACACTGGAACTATTGCCAGTGGTGTTTTCCAAAGAACAAATCCAACAAATAATTTTCAAATCGCTGCTGATGGAAATAACTTTTTCAATCTATACTCCATTGTTTTCCAAAGCAATCAACAAGTTGCAAATGCACAAATTTTGATAAATGGGAAAAAACAAGGTGAAACAACCAACACTGACACATACCACAGAATCGGGAACATAATAAGTGGAAGCAATACATTTGATTTGCCCAAATCAAGAAAATTTGTCAGTATTGATTCTATGTCAATATTGGATAATATTGGAGCAGGAACTGCTGTTAATGGAACTTTTGAATTGAAAGTATTATACTCTGATTATTTTGAAAGATATCATGCTGTCAATAAAAGTTGGTTGTCAAATATTGAAACTTCAAGTGTTGTTAACGGCAACATAAAAAATGGAGTTTTTGAAAATGTTCATGGTTTCAATTTTGGAACATTAGGCCCGGTTAAAATAAAAAATATTGTAATTAATACAAAAAATCAATACCAAGTTTCTTTTGTCGCCATTGCTAACAGTAAAACTTTATTTTCCCATTTAATACAATTTAATATGAAGATTGGGAGAAATTTTGTAACTATAAATACAACAATCAAACCCATGATAATTCAAATGGGGATTTATAAAAGAAGACCAGGGTTTACTTCTCCAACTATAAACCAAGAAGTCACAGGAACTTTTGAAATTTATTTATCAACACTATTAATATAATGCCATACGTTGAAGATGAAAATGGAAACCATATTCTTGATGAAAATGGAGATAAAATAGAATACACAGTAACTTATGACAACTTAGAAGATGGATACAAACACAGAGAATCTATCCATGTGAATGATGATGGTCATTTGAATACAGAAAACAGACATTTGGTGATAAAAGATGGAGTTAATTCAAATCATGCAATTTCACTCCAACAATTAATTAACAACAATGAGGACATCATCAAACCATATATTGAAACACAAATACAACAAGCTCTGGCTCAGTTTAAAGCTCAACAAGCTCAGGAAGCTGTAACGTTTCTCAACAATCAAGTTGCAATGAGAATAGGAAGAAAAAGTGGTACAATACCAAAAACAAATTACAAGTGGATAAAATTATTGAGTAAAGATGACATTAAAGGAATCAATACATTGCAAGAAATCATTGTGACAAACACATATATCAGGAGAAATGACAGATATCATCATTCCAAATCCGATTTGGTGTCATCATCATTTGATCAATTGGAATTCTTCTTTGATGTGTCATTTGAAAACTATTATTGCTACTTCAACAATCATCCATCTGATTGGACAATGAAGTATTTTGTCGAATATATTAGGATACAATTACCTGACAATAATGTCCACTAGGTCGTGGACTCCGTTACTTTATTTTATAAAAATATTGTAATCAAATTGTATAATGAAAGAATTGTCAGAATTGCAAGAACACATTCGAACATCGATGATAGATTTTCACCGTAAATTGAGTCTTCCAATATTACCCAGACAGGAATGCATGATAAAAAGTATCGTAATATTCACATATTTGTATGAAAAACATTACAACACAGGTTTACCTGATGAAGTTTACAAAGAGTTAATTCATGATGGAATCGGATTAATTGGTCCTGGAGATGGATGGTTAACAGCTATTCTCCATCGATTATTTGGTTGGCAACCATATATCAGGTCTCATGGAATACTACATGATGCTTATGGCCAATTTTACAACAGATATCATCGTGACAAAGGATACATGTACACCATTAATGAGAAAAAAACATATCCTTGGATGAAAAAATGCATGTTTTTGGGTCAAATAACTGGTCTCTATTATTGCATCAAAAATAAGATAACCATATAATATATGCAAAAGAAGAAATTAATAATTGATTTCAATCATATTTCAAATCGATTATCAACAGAAGAAATTGATGAATTGAAAGCTTATTACATGACATATCACAAAAAGATGTGGATGTACAAAAGTGCATACAAAAGATTCAAAAAATGGGAATTCGCTGGTAATATTTCATCCATTGTATTTGCAACTGGTGGTATTGCATCATCGGTTGCAACCAGTGGAGCTTCATTATTGGCAATATCATCGGTGTCTGTCATAATTCAAGCTTATATGAAGCATAAAAAAGTTGAAATCAAACTTTATCAATGCCAATATGCTTTTCAAACTTACGGACATTTATTAAATGAAATAAAAGAAATAATGAGAAGTGGACATTTTGATAGAGATGATTTGACAAACAAGCTTACTCAAAATGATGATTTCATTTTGGATAATTCGCCGATTGTCGATAAATGGGGTGACAAATATGATAAAAAATATCAGATATTCACTTATGTTTGATTAATAATGTGCATGATTTGGGGGCCAATAATGTCCATAATTTTATCCCAATAAACATTGTATAATTTCATTGTTTTTTTGGATTTTGTCAACTCAATTTGGGAAGAATCAATTTTCATTAATTGCAATATTCTATGCAAAAGATATTTCAAACTGATTATTCTCTTTCTTTTACCATTGATTTGTGGCAGTATTTTGTTTATTTCAACGAATATTTTATGAATTTTGAAATTGGTTGAACAACTGATTTCAATTTTGTTTTTCAAAATAATTTTATCTAATGTATGCGACAAATGGTATTTTCTATTATACACTGTTTTCTTGTATATTTTGAACAAATTGGCATGAAAATTGATATATTCTGTTTTGTATTCTTCACCAACAACCTGTCCACAAGCAACACACGTTAATTGACATTCCATGTTTTTCAAATTCTGTGATCCACAACAATCAGGCATTGATTGTTGTGTTTCAACTTTGGATTCATCATGATATCCACAAAATTCACATTCATCTTTGCAATGCAGGAATTGGCACAGAGATGATTCCACCTGCTTGGAAACATCTTTTGGTTTTTTCAAAATGGATTTCATTTTTGTATAAATATAGTATATAATATAATTACACAAAAATGTTTTCAAAAATATTGAAACCACAAAAGATGATACAAAGTCTCGAAATCAAATATTTGACAAAAAACAAATAAAAACCAAGTTTTGTCACAAGTTTTTGTTGCAATGTTTTGATCACAAGTTGATACTATCATTGGATAGCATAATGACCATAGGCCAATGAGTGTATTCCATCAGGATACAAATATCGTTTATCATCAAAACATGACAACGATGTCTTGTTGATGGTGTAACTACCAAGTTCATGATGGTTACTTCTGATTGTTTTCATTTGGTGAAATAATTGTTTCTCATTGAACAACACATCTTTGTAATCAAAATGTTGAATATCATTTTTGATGACATTCTTTTTGATTCCTTTGGCTGTTTTTCCACCATTGTTGTTTTCTTTGATATATGAATACATTTTGGATCTCAATCCCACAAATTCAGTAATGGGTACACCAGCGGCTTCATCTTTGAATTTTCCAATAACTTTTTTATTTGTGGAGTCATAAAATTGATGATTTGATGGATAATCCGAGTTATCAAACATTTCTTTTTTATTCCAAAAATCTTGATACACATCTTCGGCTTCAATTTCATATGTCAAACTGTCTGTATCCGTAAACAGTAACTTAGCTTTGTTACCATATTTGTTTTTAACGAAATTGTAATGGAAATCGTACATCAATGTTTTGCTCAAATCAAGGATACACATACCAACATAGGCTGGTCTGTTGAGTGTCAATGATTCCTTTATTTTATGGACTGCAACCAAGTTTTCATTAAAGATTTTGCTATTGATGAATGTTGGTTTGGAAGTCATTTTCAATAATTGTTTCTCATTAGTCACCAGTTTAATGTCTTCCCGTTTTCTGATATTCTCCATTGTTTTACCGAAGACACTATTGTTCATCAGTTTGAAAAAATCTTTCTCAAAAGCATTCTTTGCATTAGTTCTTTGTCGTGTATTGAAATCAATATGTGCCTTCAACCAAGGACTTTGATTAAAGGATAATACACGGTATATTTTAGTCAATTTCAAACCCAATTCACGATACAATTGCAGATTACGATAATGTAATACATATTTTGATTTGTTTGCCAATGTTGGAATCAGTTTTTTGACTTGTCCACTTGTTATTCCAAATTTTTCTGCAATTCTTTGGCAATAATCTGACAGCATATTTGGTGCCACTTTGATTTGTTCAGCGCCACATGGATAATCATTATGCAGGTCATGTAATTCATGAGGATATTCCAAATCAACTTCCAATAAATATCCAGTCTTATTATCTTTGGGAATCGTTTTCCAATTAATGTTTTTTATTTGCTGTTTATTCAACCATTTGAAATTCCCAGTTGGAAGATGTTGTGACATAGCCCATCCATATAGATTGTTTGCATCCAAATACATGATATGTTTACTGGGTTCATTTGGATTCCAATTTTGCATGTATTTGTTGTTAGCTTTGCCGTATCTATTGGCTATGTAACTGATTCCTCCACGCATGCCCTTTTCAACAAATTGATACATATCAATATCCGTGATTAATTCAAGTTTGACTTCAGTCATTTTCAACATTGCATCCCAACTCAATCCTGGAGATGTGAAATAATGACAAGGATCCAATCTATAGTATTCCAAACATGTTTTCCTGAAATTTTCAAAAACATCAGCCAGCAATAATACATCAGATTTGAGATATAAATCATGGTATTCGCCCATGGTTTTAAATTGAAATGTATTCCAAACATTTTGTGCATGACTGTATTCTTCATCAGTGATATTTGTATTATTCATTTGACTGTAAAATTCATCTTTGGTTGGTAATTGAGTATCATTGAATTTATCAAAATTACTCATATAATCATACGGATAAACTCCTTTTTGTTTCATTAATTGTAATTTACGACCTTTGAAAACTTCACTGGTATATTTGAAGGCATCTTCTGGTAGATTCTTTACAAGATTTGCCAATGATTGATTCATAAACTGAAGACTGTCGATAAATACTAAATTATAACCCAACATGAATGCCATGTATTGTTCCATGTTATTTGGGATTACATTAATTTTGTGTTGTCTGGTTTCACCTTTTTTATCCACATAAGTATTGGTCTCAATAATTTTACCAATTTCTTGCATTATAAAATGACTATCATATCCTTTCAAATTATGAAATATTACAGGGATTTTGTTAGTTATTGTAAAATCCCTGTTACATTGATTATGGGCTGAGCCACGGAATTTTCCAGTAATATGGCAATGGTCTCTAACACGTCTATCATTTTTTGTGAATTGTTTGCAACAAATGTGGCAAGATGTTGCTTTCCGAAAATTGGATTCATCTTCTGGAGACATAACTAATGGTTTATTGAATTTGTATTTAATAGTTTGTCTGCAATATTTGACTTCATCAAGCATTGCTTGCATAAATTTGTAAACAGCTTTTTCTCCATGATAATATTTTATTGGTTTTGAATATTTGTCATCATAGCAGCATACAACTTTGTATCCATAACCACAATCAGTGTGTTTTTGATAAGCTTCAGTAAAAGATTGTTGGTTAGATTGATTACAACCATGAATTGGTTCAGTGATTGCTTCAAAATCTGCGTATATCACGAATGGCGCTTGCATTTGTTTATTAAAATTTTTGAATTCTATTTTGGAACCAACTTCGGGCATTTTGATTGATTGTACACCATTGATTTCAATACATACTTCCTTGTGTTTCAACAATATTTCTTCCTTGGAGAAACATTGAAGGCAATGCATACAAAAATGTTTTTTATTTTTATTTCTTGTTTTTCGATACATAAATCTATTAAAATCTTTGATAAGACAGTAATGTTTGTTTTCATCTTCTGAGATTAGCAATAGATTCATCACATTCTCAAACTTTTCTTTGGACACATAAATTGGATAAGTTTGTTTGTTTTCATAACCGAATACGTTGATGTTAATACTGTTTTGGGTTTCAATTTTGTTGTATTGTTTGACTGAAACAGGGAATTCAATGTTATCATAATTCAATTGTTTGACAAATGCTTTGTCAGTTTTTTTGATTCGTTGTGGATTATTTCCTCGTGGATTCAAATGTCTAACGTGACACCAACGAAAGCATTCATTGTCTTTATTCTTTAGATTAATCAATCCACTTTTGTTATGTTGTAGTTCAGTTGGAAGTTTAATGTAAGAACTTCCAGTAAGAGGCTCATATTTGATAATATTAATGTAATGTCCATTGATTGATTTAATTATCCAAGCTGAACCTTCACTAATCCATTTGTGAATATCATTCATAATTTGTTCAACATTAACATCCAAAGATTCTTGAAAATCATTGGCATTAGTTATTGTTTTTGGTTTACTATTAAAATATCCAATTCTGGAGACAGTTTGGTTTCCTTTTTGTTGTTCAAAATAAATTGTCAAAGTTTCAATAAATTTAATTCCTTTCATTTGAGTTAATAATTGTTTCATAAAATGAGCTATCGCTAATCTGGTTGAACTCATTTGAATCAAAGGATCTGTTTCATTTTTAATTCCAACTTCATAAGATTTGTTATATCCCTTGAATGCTCTTGCAACTTCTGTGATTTGAGTTCTTTGTGTTGGAACTGGAGCCATTTTCTTCATTCTTGGTGCTGCTTTGGGTTTATCAGCAAATTGAATCGGAGGTGGAATAATGTTGTTTCTCGGCATAGGTTGAGGTCCATCTCTAAATTGCATTGGCGGCTTGATGATTGTATTCTCGTAATCTTTTACCATTTGTTTGACAGATTTTCGTGGATAGGGTATTGGTTTCACTTTCTTAATTCTCGGCATTGGAACCGGTTTTTGTTTTTCCAATAATAATGCTATTAATTGATCTTTCGTTAATTTTGATAAATTATTTTTGTTCATAATAATATTATATGTTATATTATTTTTATTGGATGCGTTTGACAGATTTGCTAATGAATGTCGACTGTCAACAACATTCATGTCAGTCATCTGTGGAAGGACTGACGGCTTCGTTGATTTGTTTCTGTTTTGTGGCAACATGGCCTCAAATTCCATTTATTTTTCATGAAATCTAAGGTCACTAACTACTGTCACAATATTTTATTAATTATTTACCAAAATTCAATGTTTGGTAAATGTTCTTGAAGTTGTTTTTTAAATGGAAAGTTACCATTTTTGATTTTATTGATTATTGCATTGTATTTTTTATCAATTTTTTGTTTCTCATCTTCTGTAAACTCGTCGTCTGATTCCTCCAATTCAATGTCCATTTTGATTGATTTAATTGGTTTTTCAGATGTAATTTCAATATTTGTTTTATATTTTTTGGCTTCATAAGCATGTTTAACATTTTCTGACCGAGTCATTAATTCAAGGTTGTAGATGCAATTGTTTTGTTTATTGGAGTCAATGTGATTTATTTGCATTTTATCAGGAATTGGACCATTGAATATTTCATAAACTAATCGATGAACATAAAAGTGTTTTTTTGGTAATCCAATTTGTGATAGCAGAATCAAATTATAACCAGTTGGTTGTAAATTTCCAATTGAACATCTCTTGGTTTTTTTATTAAATATTTGGCCATATTTGTTGGCTCCAAAGTTTGTATAAATTTGGTGATAATAAAATTTATCACATTTTATTGGAATATTTTGTGGTGATTTATTTTTTTTACCACATCTTTCGTTATTGGCATATATCATATTTTCTTGTCTTGTAACGAGATCCAAATTTACAATACAATTGTCTTGTTTATCATTATTGATATGTATTTCATATCCAACTGGAATTATTTGTTGATTAACAGCTTCATAAATCATTCTATGAGCTGTAAAAATTTTAGGTTTTCCATTAGAATAAACAGTTGTAACCAAATATCCATTTGGTTGTAATCTTCCTTTACTTGTAATCAATCTCTTGCGATTGATTATATATCCATCAGTTGAAGCCGCGTAATTATCATATTTATGGTGTATAAAATATGTTTTTCCTTCATGAAAAACAGTGTTTGATGCCAGAATTTGCGTTGATGAATTTTCACTGGCAGAAAAATTCATGTTTGCGTTGTCTGATTTTTTTGTTCCTCTCATTTCTTCTATGAGAGTATCTATAATTATCGCTTTATATCGTTAAGGTTTTCAAATTCATGTCCAAATTACCCTCCAAAAAGACATCAACCATTGTTGAATTCAAAATATAGCCAAACAACTCTTGTATTCATTGATGATTAATCCCTGTAGAGTGGAAAATCTTTGTCATCCAAATCGTTACACATTCTGTAAAACATCTTATTGATTATTTTATTTTCTGTGCGTGTAAACTCGCAATCATTGTCTTCCATTGGTGGAAATTCCATTAATCTATTGACTGTTTGCAATTCTTCTTCAGAGTATGAACTGTTCAAAAATTCTTTTCTGGCTTTGTGCATGTGTTTAATATTTTCAGAGGCTGTAACCAATTGCAAATTTACAATTGAATTGTTCTGGCGATTGGAATCAATGTGATTTATTTGCAATCCAGGAGAAATATTTGTCTGATTTACGGCCTCATAGACGAATCGATGAGCGGGGCATGTATTGTTACGTCCCGGAGAAATTATATAATAGCCATTCTCAGACAAATATCCTTTTCTAGGTTCTAATCTTTTACGATTGATTATATAACCATCAACTGAGGCTCCGTAATTTTCAAATGTTGGATGAATAAAATATGTTTTATCATTGTGATCAAATTGGTTGTTCATATAAATTAGATTACATAAAATTGAATAACCGGTTTAAACCAGTTTTGAAAAAAGCAAGGAAAATTTAGGTTTTTGGGTCAAAAGCTAAATTTAGGTTTTTAGGTTTTAGGTCAAAAGCTAAATTTAGGTTTTTAGGTTTTTAGGTTTTTAGGTTTTTGACGTCTCCGTTGCAGGAGTTCATTGTTGAATTCAAAGGCTGTGTTAGTTAATTTATGCAAGAATTGGATTTATAAGGATTTGTATGGGGTTGGGTAAAATATTGGATTTATAAGGATTTGTATGGGATTTTTTATCATTTTTTGAAACGTGGGTTGATACCCTCATATATCTAACTACTAGGCCCCCCTAGGGGGGGGGGGGGTACTCCCAAAAAAATAGGATGGAGGTGTGCGGCCCGCTTCCCAAAACCCTTACCCTATTTATGACCAAAATCTGTGATTTTCCGTACCCTATTTATGACCTGACCAAAAGTTTGATACCCAGCTATTTATGACCTGATAGTGTCTGGTCAACTTCAATTCAAAAACCCCTGGAGCCCAGCGCGTGACCGGAGTGCGTGACAAGCCGTTGCGGCAGGTATATAGTTGCCACAAGCACCATGATAAAGAAGTAGCTTCTTACAAACAAAAAAAATTCTAGAGTGAAAAAATGGATACCCTATTTATTACCAAAATGGCTTAAACGGATACCCTATTTATGACCAAGGCGGCTGAAAAACCATACCCTATGGTGCCGCACATACCTATATAGCTCATATAAGGGAGTACCCCCCCCCTCCCCGGGTGGAGGCCTCCTCTTATTTTATTATTATTATTTCTAATGCTGAACACACCAAAAGAAAAGTGGCGAGGAAGCCTAAAAAGAAACCTTAGGCTGGGGTCATAATATTTGTCTTCCTCATAAAAGCTACAATGAATAGTAATTATAAAGATACTGATGGGAACCGATAGTGTTAAGTAAACAAACACAAATCCTTGAGACTTGATCAAATACGAGGATGAATTAATTACCATTGAGCAAGGCAGTATAGGTGACTTCACCAATGCAAACCAACATGAGCAAAATGCACAAACAAATTATTAGCACATAATATGCAACTTAATAGTCTCTTCTCTCTATACATATTCATACATGACGTGGCTCACAGAAGCCTTGCAATATTTTTGGTGGCTCTCCCATTTGTAGTTATAATTATGACAGTTTGTACAAGTATTGAAAAACGCTCCGTACTTGATGTAATAACTTTGCATGTCATACTGAAAAGAAAAAAAAAACGAAAACGTTGCAAGCAATTCTTACATTTGAATTGCTTTCGAAGATGAAAACGTAGTCATGATACTTGCCCTTTCTGCTGTCAACCCAACGTGGAAGAGCCTGGGTAAGAAGGACAGGTTGTGAAACTGATTGAAGTACCCATCCTGGAAAATCCTACCAACAAAGAAATCGTGGCACGCCTAGAACGTTTACTAGATGTCAACCAACACAGGAGAGAAATGGATCAAGTGAGTGAATTTTTTGTTCCTAGACAAGAACTGGGTGTGGAATTGGCCATCTTGAAGTAATTTTAACTTTAAATCGAGGGTCAAATTCATCTCGTTCATATCGTTGATGTTGATGTCGATCAGATGACATTGATCAGTGATGAACAAAGAACCCTCAAACCTCTCAAAGAAAAAGAAAACGAATCGTGCGTGGAAAATGAAAAAGAAAAGCAGTCAAAGGTGATCTGGACGCATTGGGTACCACTGCTGCTGTAAATGGACCTGTTTTCTCAAGAAAGACAATAAGCGGAAGCAAGGGGCAAAGAATTTGAAAAGCAATGGCATGAAAATCCCATTATCCACAGCAAGAAAAATGATAAAAACATCCAAAGACGGAATATAGTTGGGCAGCAGAGCTACTCTACACAGCCTCATCTCCAAGGTCACTTAGGCCACAGCTCCCCTTGTGCAATTGTTACACGATGTTAGAAAAAAGCCATTAAAAGCAGTTTGATCGACGCCTGTACATCACATCTGTTTATTGACCTTTCACCTTTGCTATGCACATGAGTATCATCCTCCTTTGTTACCCTTGTTAGCCATGCAATAATTGGAACTAACAATCACTCGGGAAATCACTTGTCACAGAATGTCACTTTCCAAATCACAGGTAACTGAAGTCTATAATCACACACACACGATACTGGCTAGAGAACTATTTAAATAGTTATCAGAGAAATTCCAGAAGTTTCAAAGCTCAGCTATTTTTGGATATTACAATAACCCTATTTTTAACAATGCTGAGTCATACAATTGTAGATTATTCTAACTTTCAACCCACCACATGACTAAGAACCTTGTCGAACTTTCTCCATACTCATGACTGGTCTAATAGCATAAGAACACTCAACAAATTTCTATACATTTCCAGTGATTACAGAAACTCCTAACATTTGGAACAAAAAATATAGATTAAAGTATTAAATAAGGAAATTTAAGCAGAAATCAATAGGAACTTCTATTTCAGAAGATTTCCCCAATAAGCCAGTTTTAAAAGGACGGTTTATTCTAATACAGATACATTTTTTCAGAGTGAAATGACTAGGCAAGAGCAGTAGATCTTTAAGCATAGGCTACTGGAAACCAAACAGAAAATAGGGGAAAGCGGTAATCTTTTAGAAACAATTAAGCAACAATAATTCTAAAAAGATGTAACAAACAAAGGCAATGTATTTTCTTCCAAATTATCTCAATTACCTCTGAAAAATGTATGGTCACTCCCCACTTTTCTTTGGGATACCAATAAGCCTTGCTAAGATGTGACCTATACTGCATAGTTAAATATATCTGCCATCCATAGAAAACGAACCCGAGTATCTTGAAGTGAAATGGCTCAACACTTATCCCACAATAAGAGAAAGGGACATACGGTTGGACAGTAAATATGGAAAATAAAAAATTGTATGCATGTGCATGATATCCAATAAACTTTCATACAGAAAGGCCCGATGGCTATCTGCAGGTTCAACCCCTTACCAAAAACAGATTGATATCATGTATGCACATTACAAATCAGTCAATAATCAGTCCTTCTAACTTGAAATTGAGTGAATTTTTAAGAAACACATCAAGACAAGAGAAAACAAGAGAGGGAGACCATCACTTTTTTTATTCAGTTTCATTCTTAGACTGAAAGCAGATCTATGAGGTAGTTGAGTACAACCTTCTGTGATACAGTAAATGAAACTTTTTTGTATTATTTATACCTGGTTGCTGAGATGTCTCAGGTAAGAATCATCTATGAATTCTAATTTCTGGCAGAAATTGCACCCAGTTTTTATAACACCTTCAGATATGGTGGCTAGCTATTTTTGCTAAAGGAACCTCTTTTTGCTTTGGGTTCAGCCTCCATCGTAAACCTCACTATATGGGTTCCCCCTCCCCCATGACTCCCCAGAAACAATCCAGTTGACTTCATGGACAGATGAAACCCCCAAAAATGTTAATTATAAGCCAGTAGCTCATCAAGCAAAGTCTTCATACGGGATTTGGGTAAGGTTATAAACAGGAGAGTGTACCGGTTTAGGCTTGTCAGTGGTCTAAAACGTGGAAAATGATATGGGCATTAAACACACAAACATCCCCATTGATGTCCTGTAAAATTGAAGACTGTCCCGAAGTGAAATACTCTGTGAGCTTGCTTGTAACAATTAAGTGTGTTTTTCTGTTGGCTGAGATACAAACCTTTAATGTTTTCCTCGCATAGCTTGGAGTCTGGGGTCAAGTGAGCAGGAGGAATTAGGGTCACATGGCCAGGTACAAGGTTCATTGAAAGGTGGAAAGTGTTACGAGAAGGAAAATTAAAGGGGGTGGGGTTATATCCACAGGGACTCAAAATAAGTAACTGGAAATTTTTTTTGGAGAGGTTGATGGGCCTATAAGAGAGAGTTGGGTTATTGACATATTATGGTTTATGATTTTTTTTGTTGGTTAGCACTTGCCCATCCAATGCACACAAAATCAAGTCAGTTGCTGATTGTACAGTTTTGGAAAATAAACATCCCTCCATGGAAAGTACATGTAACTGGAAGTCTGAAGAAGGCAATTTCCTGAAGGCTGAACAGGATACAGGTATAAAAGATTCATGGAGGGAGACGTGTGAGGAGACACTGGGAGGGAAGACCAAACAGCACGAGGCCTATGCAAGTGTGGATGCACTGAACAAGATTGAAGTCAGGAAGAAGGCGAAGGAGGTGTTGAATCCTAGCAAAACGAGAGTCAGGAAAGCAGAAGCTCAGGCCAAATACCCTGAAGCCAACAAGGAGGTTTGACGAAGCATTAGAAAAGACGGACAGAACTTCGTAGACAGTCTTGCAAAACAGGCGGAGGAAGCAGCAGGCAAGGATGGTATGAAAGTGCTTTATTCCATCACAAGAACACTGGCAGGTGCTAAGAGGATCCCGGACAGACCTGTCAGAGCCAAGAGTGGAGAATTGCTCACCAACCAAGAAGAACTGCTAAAAAGGTGGGCAAACCACTTCAGGGATCTGCTGAACAGACCACCATTGAGCGAGATTCCTGACAAAGCACCGTCAACACACCTTTGGAGGTCGATGAGAGCAGACCAAGTAAAGAGGAGGTCAAGAGAGCCATCAGAGATCTGAATAGAAAGGCAGCTGGTCCAGATGGCATACCACCAGAAGCCATCAAGGCAGACCTGGAAACCTCGCCTGAGATGTTATACAACCTGTTTGGTAAGATCTGAACGACAGAAGCAAATCATGATGGCAGACAGTGGACTCTCACAACCCGTCTTGAAGATCTGGACTTTGCCAACGACATTGCCCTCCTCTCCCATAACCATTTGGGCATGCAAGCCAAGGTAACCCGGCTTGCAAAGATGTCAGCGAAGATGGGCCTTAGGATCAGCAAATCCAAGCCAGAAGTGATAAAGGTTAAGACCAGGAACGTGGATAACATTAAGCTGGATGGAGAAGCAATTGATGAAGTGGAGGACTCCTCAAACCTTGGCAGCAACATCAGCAAAGATGGTGGGTCTGATCGGGACATACTGGCAAGGATTGGGAAGGCAAGAACTGCTTTTGCAATACGGAGGCCTGTATGGAGATCAGAGGTGATTTCCAACACCAACGTGAAGTCTGTACTCCTGTATGGTACAGAGACATGGAGAGCAACCAAAGAAAACTCCAGAAAACTGCAGTCCTTTTCAACAGATGCCTGAGGTCCATCATGGGTATCCACTGGCCAGAGGTCACAAGGAACGAAGAACTGTGGGAAAGAGCTGAACAGGAGAGAATCGGCACCCAGATAAGAAGGCGCAAGTGGGGTTGGATTGGACACACCCTCAAAAAACCAACATGTAATGTCATCAGGCATGCACTGAGATGGAACCCACAGGGAAAGAGAAGTCAAGGTCACCCCAGGAACAGCTGGAGGAGAACAGTAGACGATGAGGTGGGGAAGGCAGGCTACACCTAGAGGGAGCTTGAATCGCTAGACCAAAGCAGATTGAGATAGCTGGAAGTTTCCATGGACCTATGCTCCACTGGGAGTAGCAGGGAATAAGGAAGGAACAGGATACAACCATGGGTATTTTAATATCTGGAAGTTTGCCACTAACAAGCCCAACAATGTGCAGAGAAAACCAACCATCAGGTTTATCAATTGCACCTAGATTTTCAATCCACTGTACTGAAAAGCTGGCGACTGGTACATTTATATACTAATAATTCTTAGCATACTGAATCGGTCAGGATTCATCAAGTTACCGAAGGTCAATTGATCAACACGATAGGCGAGTGGAGCTATTTCCGGATCCCAAGGGCTGTTGTCACGCAAACATGAAAAGAAGCTACAAACATTACTTCATATGACTATTGCACAATAGGAACTGAACTATTTTTTGATTTTATTTCATTTTGTTGTATATATATATTTTGCTGTTATTTGTTGTTTTTGTATTTTGCATTGTATTTTATTTAACAATTATTCCACGAGCGCGCGTTGGATATGAGATGATAGATAGCCAACGAGGCGCGTAGCGCCGAGTTGGCTATAATCATCTCATATCCAACAAGCGCAAGTGGAATAATTGTTTTATTAAAAACAATCAAGAAATATTGCTAGATCTTACTGATTTCGCTGTGCAAGAACAACCAGAAGACAATTTAATGGTCGCTATTTCTCGGCCATGGTATAATGGCTCATATACCATGGCCGCTAAGCCAATCAAATCCCTCGAATTGCATTATACAATGATTCAGTTTTTAATAATTTATTTTATTTTATTTCATTTTTATTTTTATATATATATTTTTTTACCCCCCCCCCCCCATCCATATAGCGTTATTGTTACTTAGTTACTTAGATAGGGTTATTCCTCGTGCTATATTATATGAAGTCGTCTGTATTTTAAAAAACAAACTGTGGCTACCAACTGACGAGGTCTATTGACGAAACTAGTTTTGTAGTCGCGAATGTAAAAGTGTGTTGAAAGTAGATGCAAATGAGGTTTTTCCTTATCACTATGATCTTAGCATACGAAAAACCCTATAAACACACAAAAACCAACCAAAAAAGAGCTTATTGTCTCAAAGCTAGCATACACAGGCACAATGTTGTTGGTACAGGGACGAATTTTGCCAAAAAATGTGGCTTTCTATGAGCCTATTGCACCGTTGTTGGGTTCGCAAGTTATTGTGGTAAAACATACAGCTGCCATCTTTTTCTGTATGACAGATTGCTAGAAATGTATGGACTAATGAATAGCATGTGAGTTTGTGCAAAAGGTTTCTTTGTTGTTCAAAGAAAACTGACAGAAAATTAATACTTCTCTGGCAAGCTAAAAACATTTGCGTGCTGACATTTCAAACGTTAGCCCTTAGCCAGAGCAAAAATATTCACTTTGACAAACGGCTAATGCTTGACTGAAACGTTAGCACTTGAATCTCCTTACGATGGCCAAATCACCTTATCAACTCTGTTGATAAAACAAAACACTCATTTCCACTCCCCATCAATGCAGCACCAATTTTAAAGTTTCTTTAGAAACTTATACCCCCTTATCCAATACATCTCTTGCACTTTGGCAAACTGTTGTTTTATCACCCAGACTATAGGAAATAAATCAAATTCTAACAAATGTTTGTTCACTTTTTGAAATTACTGATATCATGGTGAATTAGACAAGTCATCAAAATTATGTTCACTAAAACCCACTAGTTTAAATTCATAAGTAATGATGGTTATTTCTTTCACAGCCTTATACAGCCATATCAATTAATATTTTATGCATACACTGTAACTGAGAAAAAATCTTTTGATGCTTACCTCCATCGCACCCAAATACTTGAAGACGCATACAGGGTTTATCATCACCGAACAAGAAGTACAAGCGAGGTATAATTCGTAAATATCGTGCCCTCTGCTTCTCATTAAACCAGTGGGCATTGTACATTTCAGAGTCCCTGTTTCCCTGAAAAAATGTCTGTTACAGAAGGAAAAATAATTATACAGTTAAACGTTTCCTTGATCTAGTGATCACTGTTTCTGAGGTCAGGAAGAGAACCTGGTCAAAGGTCAATTAAACCCAGTAGACATTAATACACTCAATTTCAAAATTAAATCAGACTAGTACATGTAGGTAACTTAACACACCAATTTATAATTTAACATAATTCAATGATGTTTTTGATTTTGAGAAAAATCAAAAGTCAAAAATCAAAATGACTTTCCTAAATCTAATGATCAATTAAATAACAAAAATATATTTTGTTCTTCTTTTCTCCTAATTCACTACATGCAAATCATGATAGTGCATGGCTACTTATAATTAAGTGGCTTTGTTTGATTGAGACTTTATGTTGGTAACTTTTAATATCAAAATAGAGCAGCCAGCAACTTAATAGATATTAAAGACCTGTAACCTGGGACAAAAAGGATTTAAAAATACCGACAAAAATTTTAAGGTTCAGTAGGGTGATCAGCTTTTAATTGTATTTTCATCAAACTTTTAAACTGCACATTGCAATAACATTGGTCTCTCTTACAAGACATATGATACAAAATATTCTCTTGAGAGAAGTATTTGAAAAAATATTGCAAAAACTTATCATGTTGATATTTCTAACAAAGACGTCTCACTTTGAGGGTTGGATGGTTGCATCTCTTGATCTGATATGCCTGAATATGACTGTGCGATGCAGTTATGAGTCATATGCGCCTGTTTGATATGCCTTCATGTGACTGCATAATACAGTTATGAGTCGTAAGGGCCTATATTGATTTGACTATGTGACTGCGTGATGCAGTTCTAGTCAAGACCCACATTTTACCCTTGCTAACCATGGAGTCTCCAGTAGCTCAGTGGTTAGAGCATTCGACTAGGTCAGGGAGGGTCGTGGGTTCATATCCCATCTGGAGCTTGGATTTTTTCCGAGTTTTTCCATGATGCAAACACTTAATATCATGTTGTTATTTCTAACAAAGATTCACTTTGGTGGTTGGATGGTTGCTTCTCTGATGCCTTAATGTGGCTGCGCGATGCAGTTGTGAGTAATACTGGCCTATATTGACTTGACTGTGTGTGACTGTGTGATGCAGTTCTAGTCATTAGACCCACAGTTCACCCTTGCTTATCATGGAGTCACCAGTGGCTCAGTAGTTAGACCATCCCACTAGATCACAGAGGGTTGTGGGTTCCTATCCTATCTGGAGCTTGCATTTTTTTCCCAAGTTTCCCATGACGCAGAAAGTTACCATGTTGTTATTTCTAACAAAGATTCACTTTGGTGGTTGGATGGTTGCATCTCTGATATTCCTTAATGTGACTGCGCAATGCAGTTATGAGTCATATTTGCCTGTTTGATATGCTTTAATGTCACTTCTCCACAGTAACTTTATGCAAAAAGTACGGGGACAAGATTAAGGAGAATTTATTCTTTGATATATTTAGGGGTTAAAGGGTTAACTGGCCCTCAAGCATAAATATTTATACCACCTCTCTCTTACAACTTGTCAAATTTCGAATAATGAAATAGACCTACTCATTACTGAGCATCAGATGTTGAAGACTAACAACATGATAACAAGCTTTCCTTTTACACTTACATGTAGCAGAGCATATTGGTGTAAAAGAAATATTCAGAAAAATTCCCAGTGGGATGTAATAAAGTAGCACTAAGGACTGCACAAAGTGATGGACTCACTAATATGGGATATTTAGTAGATAAACCCCTTCAGGCAGCTGGTATGTCAGCTGATAATGTCCGCGGCTGAGAGATTATCCAAAAAATAAATATTTGACCAAGAAGCGAAGCTTTGAGGGCAAATATGAAATTTTGAGGACAATCTCTCAGCCAAGGACATTATCAGCCGACATACCAGCAAGCCAGAAAGGGGTTTATTTATTTTATAACCCTCCTATTAATTTTTACATCGCGCGAAAACCGCTCATAAAAAAGCCAGTGCTGATCTGATGGCAGATGCGCGCGATTGACGTAAACAAGGACCAAAATTTGACAAACTGACTCAGTTTGCGTAGGACTAAATCTGAAAGTCTACTCATAACTTTCTTCACCTTCAAAGACGTTGACAGCATGTTTCGTTGACATTTTTGTACTTTCCGGAACAGCATTTGCGAGCAGCTTTTGCTATAAACATGACTGGAAATCTAAAAAACGAGTTTATTTTTCTTCCATGGAAAATAATAAAGATGAAAAGGTGAAACTTTTGAGCTGGCTTTTTTCCGCTGGCTTTGTTTCTTTTCAATGGAAATAATAGGAGGGCAAATATCGACGCAGACAGGGGTTATTGTGTGATAACTGTCCTGTGAATTTGCACCACGTGACGTAAAGTAGCCAATAAAATTGCACGAAAATTAATGGGTGGGTTATTATTTAGAATATCCACGTAACTAGACAAGTCTTTCAAGCTGAAAACCAGTGAAGAGAATAAAAACGTTCAATTGGTACCTACTATACATGTAGACTTATATTAGCAGCTTGGGTTAGCATTGTGAGCATTGTACAGGTCCAGAAAAAATCATACCTACCCCATGGAAGGTCATTGCAAATTGCTAGGGAGAGGGGGGCTTTAAAAAGTCCAAGGTTTAGAACCCAAGTAAAGAATGAAGCTAACTAGAATTTCCTGGGGGAATTAAGGGGGTACAAAACAAAAAAAATTCTTTGGGGGGAGTATAGAGATTTTCTGGAACGGCATGTTGCAACATAAGAGAAACAGTATGACAAGAGAGTAAGCAGCATGACTTACTTTGTATGTTGCTCCTGGTTCTTTATGGTAGTGCCAGTTAGATCCATCAGTACTATACTTGATGTAATATTTTTTGATCCAGTGGCTTTTAAATCCTCGAGTGGCTACACCGGTAATATTTAGTTCAATTCTAAAATCAACCTGTAAAACAAATGACCGGATGCATGATCTCACATTAAGGTTCCTTGCTCACACACTTTACATAATTTATATGTAAAAGTTACAGATTTCCAGAACTTCCAGACTGGAAAAATAATCTCTACATTTTTTTAGTTCAATTATGAAATCAACCTGTAAATTAAAACAAATAAACAGATGAGTGATCTCACAAAGGTTCCCCTTGCTCATTCGCTCAAATAATTTATATGTAAAATTTACAGATTTCCAGAACTTCCAGACTGGAAAAATAATCTCTAAATTGGTTGGTGCCATGCTCAAAAAGTGTCACAAAAGAATTCCAGGACTTTCTAGGATTTCAAAAGGAAGACATTGGGTGGGGCTGCCATAATCCACAAATATATATCAAACAATACAGTGAAGAAGACCATGATAATGTTTTGAACTTTAACTAAGTACCAATATACACTGTATATGTGCAGTTTTACATTTACAGATCTCCGGTTACCAAAAACAGCACTGTATGTACTATTGAAATTACTGGAAAAATATACACTCAATTTGTACACACTCATATATAAAGAACCAAAACATTTTGAGGAGGTCAAAAAAAAACTTAAACTGTTTGTTAACACTTAAGCAATGAACAGAGGACTCCCTTTTGGAGTCCTCATGCCTGTTTATTCTTGAATGAACATTATATTGTAGTCTCCACATTGGTATAACTTGCCTGTAAGTAATCATCTCCATAGTCTGTAGCAGCTGAGCACCAACCCTGAAATAGGTTTGGTTGTACTGACATGGGGTGTATTGATGAGGCCTCGAATGAGTACATCAGGTCATCGTAGCCTGACAGCAATGATTCTTGACAATCTGGGAAGAAAGAATAATGACAAAAAATGGATTGTCCCGCATCTTTCACACGGGAACATCAAAATACATCATGTGCAAGTGGGCAAACAAAATCGACTGAGGACCTATTCATATGAGTGCAGTAACCGAGCTGGCCCGGTAGGTGAGACAAATTTTGTCTTCTGTTCATACAGGAAATTTAATCCCGTGAGAGATCAGTGTCCGGTGAGAAAGCTAGATGTCCAAAAGGCCCCCAAAATAACAGTAGAACCGCATTCCGACTTGCCAGCGACCTTACAAGCCAATTACGCAGTTGAGAATGGTTCATCCCAAACAGTCCCGGTATGCGGGCTGAAGTGTTGATCTCAGTAAATGGGCCAGCCTGCCTTCTCATATGAACAGTCATTGAAATTTTTTTAAAGAAAAGAGTAGTGAGACGAAATCTCGGAAACCAAGCTAGCTTGGTCCACTAGGCTCATATGAAAAGGGCCTGAGACAAAACAGAATTACTGGAGCAGGGGACTAATGCATTGATCAATTAGAAACTTTAACATCCCCACCTTCCCCCACCGAGGCATTTGTACATTTAAACATCATGTTGCTTAAATTCCCACCAAAACCCGTTAAAATGCCCTACCCTTAGCGGTTCCAAGACCTCTCCTCAAGGATACATTTCCCACTTCAATCAACCCCTATTCATGCTAAATACAAACAGTATACTATATTAATGACACTTTCAAATTATTCTGAAGCCATTTTGAGTGAGCCACTCACTCACAAAGGCAAATTCTGTCCTCGAAAAACTCCTCAACCAGGAAAAAACGAGGCACGAATTTCACTAGACATATAGAAAGAATCTGGTTCAAATTCCCCACTCTTTAGACACAGTCAAATGCCCTGGGGGGTGGGGGCAGATGTTGAAGGATCAAGCTCATATACATACATCAAACACCTTAATGACAAAAAAGATTATTAATTTTTGAAAAGTAAAACTGATTTAAACCAGGAGGCGAGAAGAGCATATTTATCTCATCTTCAAACTCCTTAAGGGATCTAGTTACTCTGTGCTAGCTGGAAAGCTATTCAACAAATGAGCTCCACTATAGTATGATAAAGTTGACTCAGTGAGCTTCGTTAATTGTTAAAGCTAAGGATTTTGTGTTATAGACTCTTTTACTGTAATTTCTTGACTTTTTAACTGTAATAAATTGAATGAATGGCTAAGGGTCCTAGCAAGTCGTTGATGTGAGCCTATCAGCATTAGCTCAATTTTGGCAATGTTTATAGGCTTAATTTAGACCTAGGTTAGTAAGCTCATCATTTTGCTGAACTTTTGAGCTCAGGTAGGCTGCTGGTGGCAATGCTGATGTTTGTTTAATTGGCATAAGTTTGTGGTACCGCATTACTCATTGTGACAAGCAGTTTGGTAGATCGTTTATGTACGTATATAAAAAAAAGGAGGGCCGGGCCAATGTGCAATTCCAGATAATATCCATATTCCACCCACAGAAGGTTTTTCTTTTGCATCCCCCATCCCCACAGGAAATTCCAGTTTAGCTTCATTCTTTGCTTCTAAAATTTTGACTTTTTAGACACGCTGGCCTCCTCCTTAAGGATCTTCAGATGACCTTCCATGGGTTGGGTATGGATTTTTTCTGGAACGTGCACAACTAAGACTTCTCTGAGGAACACCACCATTAGTATGAGTTTTTAGTTAGATAATGTCAATAATTAGGTACATTATAAGCTGTAAATTTTTTTTTAAAACTAGATTAGACTTTACATTGTAATGTTTTAAAGTCTTGTTTAGTAATAGCCCATTTTACAGTTGTGTGCTTAGTGACCTGGCCTTGGATTGGAAGCGAGGCTGGGGGTGACCTTGTTTTGATACAAACCTCAATGCTTTTCATATGTAAATGAAAACTAGTTAACGAAAGAACAGCATGATCTACATATGAAAAGCAGTGAGGTTTGTATCAAAACAAGGTCACCCCCAGCCTCGCTTCCAATCCAAGGCCAGGTCACTAATCACACAACTGTAAAATGGCCTATTATTCTTTCTTTATTTATTTATTTACACACAACCCCACACGCTGCAAAGCTTAAATACTTAACGGTGTTTAAATAAAGGTTACTTATAATACTTATACTTACTTACTTACCACAAATAACAACACTCACATGGGTAGGTTCCCCAACGGCCACACTTTTGTTGACAATCACTTTATAGGTATAATTTGACCAAACCGCCTTAAAAAGGCCATTTGATCTACACTCTATAGATACAAGTAGCTAACTTGTGTAACAAAATTGAATGGTCTATCGTGTCGGAAACCTTTGTTAAATCTATGAATACATGTATCATACCCTCGATGTAACCATTGTCAACTGTTGGTGGCCTCAAGCGAGGCAGTAAGTGTGCTATGGACAGATCTGAAGCCGGATTCATTGACAGTTCAGCCTAACAGTTTTTTTAACGAGCTCGTAAATTATGCTTTCGAATAATGATGGACGGATTATGCTACAAATGCTCAAGCACCATTTTTTTGCATTATTCAACTTTATTCCCGACGATATCAATCAATGAAAATCAATCATTCTGTACACCCACAGGCGTTTTCCAGGGAGAATAATTCGAATACATCTTGTTAATCGAAATCTTCTTCACTAACCTTTAAATTGTATTAATCGCAAACAAGCTTTTTCATTAAAAGTAAATGTGTGCATATACGAAACCAGGCGTTACTGTTGCGTTTACGTTATGCGTTTTTAAGAGTAAGTAAGCTTAAGCTTAATCATAAGCTAGCATAGATTTTGTTTATAGTCTTCAATGACTATATAAAAATGCCACAGAAAATGTACAGATTTCTTACCTTTGAAAAATGAACCTTCGGTACTTCTGATCCAGGAAAGCTGAAGAGCAGAAAACAAAGAAAAAAAATAAAGCCCCATTTTAGACTTGAAAGCAGAAGCTCCCCGTTTTCCCATCATGGTAGCCATCTTTGATTTGCAGAAACATGAGCGCCAATCACACAACACAATGCGCGGCGCGGCATAACCTTGAAAAATGGCGCGAAATCTCTGGGCCCAGTACTGAACCAACTGGCTTCCACCAGTTCCAGTCTTCTGACTCGACTTTATAGATTATTGCATCTCATAGGGTTAAAGTTACAATATTTCACGTTTCATTGGGAAGGCTGAAAGACGGGTGAAGGATTTTTTTGGTCCGTATAGTCTGTACAGACCAGCCCGCAAAAAGGTTATTCGGTCCGTACACGGTGCGTAAATTGCATCTAATTAGGAGGACTTGACTGAAGACTGATTGAGTGATGGGAGTGCTACTACGATCAAAATTTTGCATCCTTTTTGGCACCTTAGTACTCTGGTATACAGCTGTTTCAACAAAGGTTGCCCAAAAAAAAAAGTGTAAAAGCGTCCGCGACTATGCCGAAAGGTAGTCTGGGAAATACTCAATGAATTTCAATAAAAGCTCAGAATCCATGATGCCTCGACCGAACAGCGAAGACTTGAGATGGCGGGTAATATGGATTGAGCTTTTATTGAAATTAATTATTGGGTATTTTCCAGACTACCGGTCTGGCCGGCGGACAAGTTGTGATCATTTTTTCGACAAAATAGATTACCATGGCAACAGTATGACCTGTTAAAAACACCGCTAAGTTTTCCGTTAAATGGTAAGAACTTAAAAACGAGCGTAAAAACGAACCTAAACATGCTGATTACAGTTCCATAATAGAAACTAATGGTCACCGGGCTCGTTTTTTGGCTATAACCACTTAAAGGTACAATTAAGGGTATATTTAACAGGTTGCACTGTTGCTGTTAACTTATCATATCGAGAAATTGACCATAACTCGTTCACCAATATTAACGCATTTTTAGGTATCATTATTGTCGTATCAACTGATAAAGTGTGGTAGTATTGATCCATCCGCAAAGTACCAACACCAACTCTCTCTACCCCCCCCCCCCCCCCCCTTCGAGTTTGTACTTTGACTCTGGTCCCTTGGGAGACCCTAAAGTTGTCCCAAATGAGTGTTCTGGAGACGATGATTCCATTGGCTGGTTCCTGTGGAACAAAACCTATAAGTTGTCACGGTAGTTAACGTGGATTAGCGCTAATCGCGCTTCGAACAACCCAGTCCAGAGAAATAGTTTCAGTCACGCTCTGTATAAACATGTCTCTATCGTGATTTGCGCTATATACCCTCTGATGTGAACATGCCATTCTCAGTTACATATGCTTAGGAACCGCGGAGAATTTTTGCTATGAGGGTAGGCTAGTTCATAGTGTTTGTCCTCTCGGATGGGAGTGGGCTGTGGGTGGTGTGTCCGAGTCAATGCTACCCCGGAAAATATTTCCACAATATGCGTTTAGAATGGCTGAAAATAAACTTGATTTTAAATCATGTTACTGGAGCAAAATTAAACTACTGGAAAACGTCAAACACAATGACAATGACAGCAATTTAACACAGATCTGACTCAGCAAATAGAGGGTAGTTGTTCACACGGTTCTTATTTCATTGGGCAAACTCATTCACTACATCGACAAGTCGAATGTTATCGGTTCTTGCCTTTGGGTGTCCAATACACATGGTTAAACCATATTTTCATGCTTCTTGTCGTCGAGAATGGGCTTTATCCGAATTGTGCTTGTAGCAGGATAAACCCGCAGCAAATTGAAAATAATCATCACCTCGCTAATTATGTGTGTCTCTCGGATTTAAGGTTTGTGATGATGTCTTTGGAGTTCAAAAAGCCTATGAAAATAGTCTCCCTGTTAACGTGCTTTAAAACTTGGTTGATGCCGAAAACGTTGTTCAATTCTGAAGAACGTTCTTCAACGTTCTTCAATGCTTGACCTCTGGAGTCACAGAGAATGAAGGTGTTCCAGTTCCAACCTCAAATCTCGCAGAAGCTCTGTTATTTCTTGGCACTTCGAACCCTGTGATGGAAACATGGAACAGTTTTTTGTGCAGCACTATTTCATAGAAGTTGCTAAACACGCATCATTTGTAATCTTGATGAGCACATCCTTCGTCAGTTTAGCATTTGTTGCCCACAAGCAGGTGACATGCTGGCTTTTTATAAGGTCTCCAATAGATTGTCTATTTAATCTTAAGTTTCAAGGTAAACATAAACAATCCTTCAATTGGCGATGGCTTTTTGGAAACAGGTTGCTCACAAGAATTAATTAATTTACCACGTACAACAATCGCGGGCGGAGGTTTTCAATAGTTCAGGTATGAACTGCAAGTTGGCAGTGGTGAATTCTACTCCTAAAATGATTACGGGGGGGAGCTACCGCCCCCCAGTTCTGCAGTCTCTGATGCTTCATTCATGATTACACCAAACATGCCTTGGCCTGGTGTCAACGGCGACTCTCGGTCAACCATTCGGAACTAAGAAGCTAGACACCCCAGGGCCCGGTTGTTCGAAAGCCGGTTAACGCTAAGCTTGTTTTAAGATAGTGGTAAAGAAAAGTTTGAGCCAAATTTGAGAAACAAAAATATTTTGAAGAATCTGTATTAAACCCGAAGAAAAGTTCACGTTTAGTTAACCCAGGATTGGCTAAATCGGGCTTTGAACAACTAGGCCCGGACGTACAAAGTATGCAAAACAACAATTAACACAAGTTCCAAGTTTTAATTATCCTTACGCACGTCTCTAAATGAAATCACTCAGCTAGCAAACTCTTCAAACTCGTCTGGAAGTACAGCGGAACCCCGTTAATTCGACTACCTTCGGGCCGTGAAAATGTTGGTTTAATAACGGGGTGGTCGGATTAACGAGCCAGTTATAAAACTAAGGAAATGACTAGCCTTTCAATTCGTCTGGGCCAAAAAAGTGGTTGTAATAACGACGTGGTCGTAAGGCGGGGTTCCCCTGTAGTTAAAAAAAAATTCATTCTGGTATGAGTAAGAGCTAATGAAGGTTCCCACACTTGGAATTATTGCTTGCTTGATTGAATAGCTGTTTCTGTTGTTGTTGTTGTTTTGTCGTTGTTTTTTGCAAATGAAACTGTTCATATCACAGAGGAACCCCACCTTACGACCACCTTGATATTACAATCACTTTGTGCCTCGAACGAATTGAAAGTCCAGTCATTTCCTTAGTTGCAACCTCATTAATGCGACCACTCCATTATTACGAACATATTTTCACGGCCCAAAGACGGTCGTATTAACGGGGTTCCGTTGTACGTTCCATTTTTGGCCCAACCGACCATCTACAGCATCATTATTCACAAGAGGGATTGGCCTAAGAGCTCCCCTCTACCAGTCCAGCTGGTAACAGGTAGGTTTCCACTTGACAGATACGAAAAGCTTCTGTGTTTCAAGTTACCCGAAGTGGAAGTTAGAAGAATGAGAAAAGTTGTTGAATCCACTGCCTCTGCGATGCCGGTGCAGTGCTCCACCAGCTGAGCTATCAAGCCAACTGGGAGCTGGTCATATTGTGAGTTCATAATATTATGCCCGTGAAGGATGAATAAATGAATACCAATATATGAAACATATATTTGAACTGCGGGCGAAAGATTACTCTACCATGATATAATTCAGGTACTGTGATCCGTCACAACAACAACAAAAGGATCTCATCAATCTTTGTGAAGATGTGGTATTTCAAACGACTTAGGAATTTTTGCATTTTTAAAGTGCCTCGAAGAAAACATTCCCGCCAAAACGTCCACTAGCCTTCCTCTTGCTTAGCACCTTTACGCGATCATCACGGATCTTGTCTGAAGCCTCTTTAAGGGACCAAGGTGTCTTGCATCCTTCCCGCACATGATGTTTTCCGTTTCGCTAGCACCCTTACCGGTTTGCCATACATTTTGTCTGCAGCTTTTATTGAGGACATAGTTGCTTCTTCTTTCTTGCCATCCGGCTTTTCCTCTTTATCGTTGCTATTTACCAAGTCTTCCTACTCCAATGAATTTTGGCCAATTCGTCTGCAAAAACACAGGAACAACAAATAATCCTTGTACGGCCTTTGAATAAATAACACTTCACCACCAGAACTCTTCAATAAGTAGAACATATTTTTAATATTTCCTAATTACAGACCACTTTCGCGATTCTTTGGCTGATGTCGTCTTAAAACCGCCTCGCGTGTATCTTTTTCGTACCTGAAAACCCTTTAATCCACCGTCACTATAATGCGACCAACGATCCTTTGTAATTCTACATTCTCGTTTCTTCATAAATTTGCACGCGCAAGTGCAAATGCGTGTAAACATTGAAAATGCATAACGCGTAAGCCAAGCGTAAGAAAAAGTAAAAGTGTTCCTTTGCTTGAGCTTGAATTGCGCTGTTTGACTTTGTCTAAAGTGTGAACATCGCTGGACACAAACGCAAGTAAGTGAGGTGTGACTTATCTGCCATCTTGGACAATCCTCCCAAATGCGCATGCCTGCACAGAGTTCCTTACGTTTTCATTTGCATTACGTGTGAACATCCCCTTCATTCCCGTTTGCGTTTACCTCGCACGTGTGAACCAGGTTTGAATATGACTACTACAAATGCCTACCAACTTAAACAGCAAAAGTGAATAAAAACAAACCAAAAGTATTAACGCACGATTTCAGCCGATCTATCAGCTTTGCTGCCCAATAAAAGTTAATCTCTCAAAAAGGTTTCTTGATTGTTACGGCACTAAGAGCGACTTTCCCTAAGCTCCACCGGAATAGATTTCGTTGATACCTCTTCCATCAACTTCTCTTGGTAATAAATATGAGATAAGATTGGAGAAATTCAAATTTCTTTGATTTCGGATTTGAACTTTTCACACCCCGGGCTATGCTCGAAACCCAGCGGCGAAATCCTGAATTTTGCAAGATTTGCCGTTTTTAGTTTTTTTGTTAACTAGCGAATTAGGAGACTTTGAGTGAGCTGTATTCTCCAAAACTAACAGCTGCAAGCAAAATTCACGATCCCGCCACTGGGTTCCGAGCACATACCGTGAAAGGTTCGAATCAGAAAGTTTTAAGAAAGCTAAATTTCGCCACTCTTATTTCCTATTTGATATCAACTTGCCAAAAGACGTTGATGGAAGAGTTTTCAGCGAAATCTATTTTTAGATGAAAATTGAATATGGAGATCTTAGAGAGATTCGCTCTTAATCTTTGTACAGACCACAATGGGGCGACAACGGAGAACAGAAAAAATCAAATCAAATGTCAGATATGATTCTTTTATGTATGTTTACTTACTATACTCCAGCCTATTCATCTTCCTTTTTACATATAAATCCATTCCCGTGATACCCCTCTTTACAGAAACATTTATATGAGCCTGCAGTGTTGGTGCACCATGCGTTGACGTCACAGTTATGACGACCGCTTAGACACTCATTAAAATCTAGAGGTGAAAAGCAGAAACAATAACCTTAGGAAGAGTTTCATACCATTATAAGACATGAATTTTGAAATATCTTTATCTCTGTCTATCTCAAATTTCATTTTGAAATTACAGCACTTGTGTAGGATTAGTTACCATTTACATCCATCAAACCATCATGGAGCAAAACTGTAATGGGAGACGTTGATTATTCTGCGAATTGGCGGAGAGCAGAATAGAGCTGTTAAGAGCTCTTAAGAGGACTATAATTTAAGGAAAAAGGCATTAAGGCTTTTGAACTTCTCATAAACACTAACAATCTAAATTGGGTATTGAGGATAAATCTTTTATATATCACACGTGTTTGAAATGAAGCAGTAGCGAAACGATGGCTAGTGATCATGTTAGATAAAGCTATCAAAAACTCAAAACCTCTTCTGTTGGAGTAGGAACATAGAAAACCTTGTGAATTATTACCGGCAGTTGCTACTGATAGCAAAAAGTTGGGAGGAAGCGTGACAAGATTGAAGATTCTTACCAATACAATACGGACCACTGGCAATGAAGCCTGATTTACAGTTACACATGTAAGACCCAACGGTATTAAAACAATCTTTATGCAGTGAGCATGGACTTGAATCACTTACACACTCGTCAATGTCTGAAAAAGAAAACACTTTTATTATATATTTTTATTATCAAGGGATAATTCCTGCTACCAACGTGTCCTTAGTGTCCATTCCAGTGGTTAAAGTTACCGGAGCACACTTGTATGGTAGGTGTAACTACTTTCAATTGGAACTCAAGCAAAAGGACAACGATTATTACCAAGACACTTGTTATCCTTCCAAATGTATCCTTTCCGGCATTCACATCTGTACGATCCTTTAGTATTCACACACACAGTACTATTACGACAAGGTTTCTGACCTTGATTGCACTCATTTATATCTGCAACAATAAATCGAAAGCATTAATGGCGGTATCAGCCATCCCACAGGAAACTCTCCGCGTTTAAAAATTAAGTACTTTGAAAATTGAAACGTTTTATGAAAGACCCAGGGAAAGGCATTAACACTGGATTTAATTCTTGACACTTTCCAGTCAAAAACCACAGCTCAGATTTTTGACAAGTGCGTTTGTTTTAATTTTACCAGGAGATAAAGCTGTAGATGGGTAACGAGTACCACTGTCTCTGGAAATTTGAGTATAACTGTGAAATAAATTTGCACACAGTAATTCATAGGAAGACTTATTGGCAACAGTTTAGAGAAATTGTTGCTACATTGGTCTAGGGCCTGCCTGCCTTAGCGTCATTGACAAAATCAGAAGAAAACAAAAAGAAAAGGTAATTCTCGCAGCACAGAAGTGTAATGGCCGGGAATTACTGTAATCTCAGTCTGAAACAACGATCATTTAAAGGGAGGGGTTCACGGTTCTGCGCATGTTCATGAATCAAAATACTTTATTGCCTTTGCTTGCTATGACCCAAGCCTGTTTAATTGAATTCGTTGTTTATGAACCATTCGGAAGGGAATAGCTATAAGGTAACTAGGGTGGTAATTTTTTCATGTGATTGCGTTATTTCGCATGCAAATAACTGTGGAATATCGACAATATGAGTACAATCCACTAACATTTTCTGTGAATTTTGGTCATCAGTCATTTTGCTTAGACTTATTATAGGATGTGATTACTGAAGTACATGTAAGTAAGATTTTTAAGGCCATAAAGTTGATAAAAAAGAGAAAAAAGCATTTAAATTCACGTACACACGCTGAAATGTGAACCCTCCCTTTAACAAAACGAGTTACAGACGTTTTAAAACACTGAAGGCAAGACCAAGTGTACGAGGTACAACCACAGTGAGACAAGCATTCAGTGCAAGTTTTTGAACTTCAAGCTTATCGAGAAGCGTAATCGCTATGCACATTTGTGCAAATGTTTTGCTGAGTGGTGCCGAGCGATGGAAACGAACATTATGGCCGCCGCTCATACGGATTTCATAGATGAACTTTTATGACTGAAGTCCTCGTAAATGCGTAGAAACATAAAGGCAGGTATTAAGCTCTTCTTGAGAAATTTCATCGATCGGTTTTAACTTCTTACCGCCAGGATATCGATTTGCAAGCCATCCTGAAATTTTCGAAGGTAACCGGTTGTTATTGTTGTTGTTGTTATGTGATCTAAACCGTAGAATCGTGCATTTTTCTGATTTTAAAGGAAACCTCAGAGATACTTACCATTAAATGGTGTCATACCGAATTTTGTGGCTTTTATTGTTGTCATATTAAGATGGCATTGTCTGGTAATTCTTTCTTTTTTTTTTTTTCTCCATTTTTCCGAAGAAACTTTCGCTTCCCGCCGAAAAAGCGACACCTGGGACAATCGTTTTCCATATAAGGTAAAACAACGGTATATGAGCTGATAACCGGGATTTCGTGAACCAATCAGAACATAATAAATGCATTATTATGGCTGAGAATTTAATAAGCTCCATGGTAGAGCATCCGAACTAAAAATCGGAGGGTGATATATTCGACTCCTGTTGGGAAAACCCAGATTCAACATTCAAATCCTAGCAGTATGCTGGATGTTTGTTACACGCATCTAATCTAATGGCCTTAGCTATAGCTCCCACGAGTCTCCTATAGCTCAGTGGTATAGAAATCCAACTAATAATCAGAAGGTCATAGGTTCGACTCCGAGAAGTCGGATTTCGTTTTTCGTTTATGTCTGTCGCTGACTGAGTAACACAACAGTATCAAGTCTGAGAATACAGTTAACATGAAAAGGTTCAAACTTTTCTGGCAACCCGAAATATAATTTCAGTTTTCGTCTCGCACTTGAGAAGATTAATTTTGCTGGGAAGGTTCGGTTGATTTCGGATGTGATGCAAATCTCACTCACTACGAATTATTTATCTCGAGTAGAAAGAAAACAATGGAAAACCAAGCAGCTCATCTACAAAATCCCTACGAATCTTCATTGATACGAATTTATCATAGTCTAAACATATCAATGCTAGAATTATTTCTTCTGCTATTGGTGCAATTAAAAGGTTAAGGCCATTCATTTATGAAGCAACAGCCATATTGCTATATCGAGCTCTTATCGCACCGCATTTCGACTACTGCTCCCCTGTGTGGGAGGCTCTAAATAACAAATTGGCCGACAAGTTGCAAAAACTACAAAACCGAGCCGTTATAACTATTGTAGGTCTGATTACTACTCAAGTGCCTCAGAACTCCGTAATAGCTGTAATAGACTTGCGTGGGGTAACCTTTATACCAGAAGGGTAAAACAAAGAGTAAATATTTAAGACGTTGAAAAAAGAAAGTCCGGAGTACTTGCAAGACCTGTTCATGCCATTCAGCACTGATTAAGAACTCAGATACTTTTTCTTTTCTTTTTTTTTTTTGGGGGGGGGGGAGGGGGGCATTCAAGAATGGGAGGGTTTGCAATGGTGTTATCTGCCATTCAAGTCATTCTGTTATTTAGGGAAGAAAAAACATAATGCAAACGTTCACATTGCGCTTTCCAATTGGTCATTTATTGTCCTTTTTTCCGATCATTCCTAGAGCCCTCATTCCTAGAGCCGATCATTTCTAGAGCCCTCAACAACGCCCCTAAGTTTTTCTCGCCTCAGAATGAAATCGACTAAATACAGCAAAACAGCTGAGCAATTTCCTATGGTGCCGTTTCTTCAAACAACTGTCAAATCAATGATTTCATCTTGTGTATACATGACCAAAACAAACTTAGGCATTGAAAATTAATTCTCTCCGCAGCTACTGCAGGTCTTAGCTTATAGTTTACCATAGAAAATTGCATATTTTGTTGGTATACGTACCGTGACAAAATACGCTGCCATGGCCAGTGTATCCCTTCGCACATAAACAGGTGTATGACCCGTGGGTATTAACACAAGTTGCAAGAGGGCTACATGTATAATTGCCAATGCTACACTCATCTATATCTGATAGAGAACATATTGAAACTATGTGTAAGTAGCAGTGCTCTGAAAAGTGAGGAATGAACAAACACATGCTCACACAACTTGCAAGAGAGTTGTACATGAAACTACCTACACGCACTACACTCGTCTATATCTGAAAAAGGACATTTTAAATAGAGAATTAGAAGACAGTTCGCTGAACAGTGAGGGATAACCCATGGGTGTCCATACAAGTTACTGTGAGTTGTACATTAAACGACCAAAGATATACTCATCTATATCTGATAGAGAACAAAACGAAACTATGTGTACTATGTGTAAACAACAGTTCCCTGACAAGTGAGGCATGGACGGGTGTATGTTCACTAAATTCGTTTTTCTATGAAACGGTGTTCAATCAAGTGAAGTAATATATCAAACACGAGGACGAGCGCTTTCTCTGATTTCCAAACACCAAGAAGTAGGGAATGGTGTATTAATCAGTAAATGACAGAGGTATACTCGGAAAAAATTCCGAGAGCTCCTATCAGTCGAACATAAGACCTTCCGATTACTAGTTCACATGCTCTACCACTGAGCTACAGGAGACTCGTGGGAGCTAAGGCTATTAAGCAAGATTCATGGCCTTTTAATGGCCTTAGCTCCCACGATTCTCCTGTAGCTCAGTGGTAGAGCATCCGAACTAGTAATCGGAAGGTCTTAGGTTCGACTCCTGATAGGAGCACTTGGAGTTCTTTTTTCCGAGTATGCCTGTGTCACTTCCTGAATAATACACCATTCCATTTATTCACCAGGTTTAACATATTCCATCACATTTTTTCCATTGCACCAAGAAGTGGGCTGAAAAAACGTAGCCGAGTTTTCTTTTTTTTTCTCAACCAATTTCGAGGTGTTTGTTCCGAGAATCTGATATAGCTTCTTATAGCGACTTTCGTCTCGCAGATAAATTTCACCAGATGTGTAACAAATCTGATGATGCTTTGTTCTGTCATGTTTATATTATGGAAAACGTTAATGCTGTAGTTAGCTTACGTTTTGCAGATAATTGTCACCAGACGTGTCACAAGATCTGATGATGCTTTGTTATGTTGCCTTTATATTATGGAAAAAAGACATTTTTACTGCGAATTGCCTGGAAAGAGGGTGAAATGTGACTCCTCTTCGCTCTGCGTCTTAAACTGACCTTTCAAGTTAATTTATCAACTGTGAACCGTTAAAATGACCTAGACTCCCTAAGAAAATAGTGACTCCCCGTCACATCTACAGTGAGAGCGCGTCAATTATCACACACTTTTCCATATACATCCAATTCACCAGCATCATTTATTCCCTGTTCAATTTAACGGTCAGTTATGGTATATGAATGAGCCAATGAAATCCTATTTTGGGTTGTTTACCTCTGCATGATAGGCTCCCTTCATCGAAAAACATTCCTTCACCACAGTCGCATGTGTATGACCCAGGTGTGTTAATACATTTAGAAAACTGTGGACATCTGTTTGGACCTGCACATTCATCAATATCTACAGGAACAAAACAAAACAAACCAAACAAGAAAGAAATTTTAGGTCTAGGGCCCGTTTCTCGAAAGTCCCGGTAACTTACTGGGCCCAATAAGTGTCTGGTGATAAATGTTTCTTAACAGAAGTCAATTTTTGTTAGCTTTGGATACTAAATTTTAAAATCTCGTAGTTCTATGAAAATATTTGCCAAGTACCATGCTTGTAATCACTCTGTAATCAGCGAAAAAACCTTTAAAATATACTTATCGGGCCCGATACGTTACCGGAACTTTCAAGAAATGGGCCCCTGACCTCATAAGATTAATTTTATCTCTATCTAATGAAATGAGAGTATTGAAGTCCACCCAAAATATCGTATTCCTCGATCAAGCCCATATAAAAGAGAGTCTTACACAAAACCCAATTGTATATTTTAGCTCGTTCTAATGGCAATATACTGGCACGAATACATGGAATAAATTGCACAAATCTTATTTGTTTTCATTTGTGAAAGCTTAGTGATTACTTCGCTCTGACGAAGGGCTTACGCTCGACACATCACCTCTCGAATCTCTTTGAGGTTAACAAATTTCCTTGTAAACTCGGTTGATGAAAACAAATAATTGTAGCTCCTGTAGTTTGTTTACCACTTGATTTGGATAACTTTGAATACATTTTGGATCGGTGTGAACAATTCATTGTACGTCGATATTAAAAGTAATTTGCATGTGCTTATATACAATTGTGAAAGGACTAATGAGATACTGACCAAACGCTCCAAGATATCTACATCGAAACAATCCAAGAAAAAATATTGTTTCGATGTAGATATCTTGGAGCTTTTAGTCAGTATCTCATTAGTTCTTTCACAATTGCATATAAGCACATGCTAATTTTACTTCTTACGTAAGTTGACTTTTAAGTTAAATCCATTTCGAAAAATTTGTTGATTCGTATTTAAAAGTAATTATATATAACAAAAAATAACCTGCTTGCCTTCACAGTCCTGGTTAGCAAATCCTTGTTTACAGCTGCAGGAAAAGGATCCATCCGTGTTGACACAGTCTGCGTTCTCTGGACAAGGATTTATGCTACTTGAACATTCGTCCCTGTCTACATCAGATAAGGGCAATGTCGATTAGTTTCTTTACATGTAACTGTCTCACAATTCCTTCAAAACCCATTAATAATTCATAAGCCCATTGACCTATCAAATGGTCGATAATACACCACGTGCAGTGACTTTATATCAATAAACCTCCTCCTTATTAGTATGCGGTGTTTTTCTCGTATGCTAACTTTAAACGTTCACAAAAGCATAATTGTTATGAACTCTATTGACACACGCTTTTCCAGGAATGTTTTTAAAACCGTTCAAAAAACTCGCAGCACATGTTTTATCGGGTTTAAAACCACTCGGCTGCGCCTCGTGATTTTAAACCCGATAAAGCAATCCTGCTTTTTTTTTAACATTACATGAATTATTGGCGGGAATAAATTAGACCTAAAACGTGCCTACTGACAGTGTTTACAAAACATTTCAACACATGTACATTTGTAAACAATGTTAACGACAAGTTTTCTGATTTTAGGAAAAGGTTCTACCTTGGCAGGTTTTTCCATCTCCAAAGTATCCATGATTGCACACACAGGTTTCGATATCATTACTGGCAACAATGCATGTAGCAAGAGCACTACAATCGGCACAAACTGAAACCTCTGAAAGAAAAACAAACCGGAAATTTCCAGTCAGACTGAACATGTCTGAAGGAGGCGACGTGGCCCAGTGGTAAGGGTGCCGAACTTGAAATCCGGAGGTCCCGGGTTTAAGTCCCGCCTCGGCCACGCTTGTAAATAGCCAGCTGGTTTGCCTCCTGCCAGTTGGGATTTTTAACATGTTATGTTCGATTCGATTATTATTTGTTTCCCGTTATTTCTGAGTGGAATGCCTGTAAACTAGCTTTGGGTAGCCAAGTGCATTTTCAAAATAAACAAAGTATTTATTTTTATTTATTATTATGTACATTGTTGGTTGGTCAGTCAGTGTTTATGTATTTCTTTGTGTGCGAACTCCTTTTAATGTTACCAAATCACTTAGCAAAACGTCACTGTAATTGGCGCCTAAAACTACTGTTTTCTTATTTCTGAACATGAAGTTAAGCAAGAAAGTAATTGCGCTTAGGATTTGCAGCCAGGGTGCAGGCTGTAAGGGCCCGCTGAAACGGTTTCAACATTTGCCCAACATTCGTTCAACAAACGTTGAACGGATGTTGGGCAAATGTTGGATGAACGGAGTTCTCAAACGGTTTCAAAGCCATTCTCAACATTTTCAAGAACAAAGAAAATGTTGAATTGATGTTGAATGAAAGCTTAAACCAATTTAAATTTGATTCAACGCACTTTCAAATAGCTTCCGACATTTTTTTGTACGCTTTTAACAATGTTGAACGACCTGTTCAAACGATCCCGACATCAACAACTGTGTTGAACGCATGTTGAAGTAAATGTTGAAACCGTTTAAACGGGCTTTACGATGTTGACACATGGTCTAAACGCTCTTAACGAAAACAGCAAGATCAAATGACCGCCAGCTTTTGCATGGTGTGTGTCTGTGTCGGCGGGGGGGGGGGGGGGGGGGGCGGTAGGGAAAATGAAAACTTTAATGAACCTCTGTGTAAGCCTCCGCATGAACTAATTGACCACCTCACCATTACAATACCAAAGCATGATGATTTCAGTAAGCAAAGACGATAGAAAAGTCGACTGACCATTCGTGGCGTTCAACAACAACAACAAAAGACAGAAAAGATTCTTTTCCGACGTCATTAAGGACTGCTCCAAAGAGAAAAAAGTAATAATAAACTTACTCAAACCACAGCCATAAATTTCCACTCTCATGCAAATCATGTTTTCCCACTTTTGTGGCAGAAAACGCAAGTAACGCGTCACCAGAGGAACTGCAAGGAAGTGAAGCACGACAGTCTCCCTGTCCTCATTACCTGTAAGCACCTTTAAAAAAAATACAGAATCAGTCAGTCAACTAGTCAAGTTACTTCTTGCAATTCATCATCTGAGTACAAAGGCAGGCAACTTGTCACAAATGCAGAGTCTGGTAAGTGAAAAGCAACTGCGTAGATTTAAACTATCGGTTTGGCACATCCACCAACCTAGATTTAATACAAGAAATAAAGATATATATACCAAGAACACAACATAACAAATACGTTTAAAGCACAAGAGGTGATTGGTCACACGCTGGAACAGACAAATAGTCTAGCTTAAGCCCCATTCACACCAACAAAATATGGTTAATTAAATCAGGTTTAACAAAATGAAAATTGGTAACAGAAAGGTGGACCATTGGCTTTGACATGGGATTAAAGTAAACTTTAACTTATGCTTTCATTGGTGGTAAATCTGTAGTCGACAAAAATCCGGAAGCAGCTTTAATGGAGGAAACGATTTTAAACTGTTCTTAACTAAACAGTTTTTAAACGTGTTTAAGCCTCTATGTGAATGGGGCATAAGTCCATTTAGCTTGAGCTTTGGGTGACGTTCTGTAGGCCGTTTTTTAAAAGATCCTACACTAATACTTTTTCATTAAAAAAGGCTAAAAAAAAAAAAAGTGCACAATTAGTGATCGTTGGGCTAATTCTTGTCTATAAATGTCAAATGTTGCAAATGAGGAAAATCAGGATATCACCAGTATTATAACCACACTAGACGTTAAAATCATTAAGGAAAATAATACCAGAATGTTTCAAGCAATATTATAATGGGATGTTGCGCTTCTGTCTGTGGCGGAACTCAGCCTCAACCTCTTTCCTTTGGGTGTACTCTTTGTTAAGTAATTTAGCCAGCTTGATCCATTTTGCAACAACAAAAGACTAACCTTGACTTCTTTTTCATCACATGCTATTAAAAATCAAATCTGTCAGCCTAGGGAATGAATTACATGGCATACGACAGTACTTTTGTATTTGTTTTAAACAATTGTACTTATAAATACCACAATAATACTAAAGTTTACATTACTTTTGTTTTAAACATTAAAAAGAAATAAGCAATAGCCTACTTTTCTGGCTGCACCTACTCCAGTGTAGTCAGCCCATGAGTGTTTATCTGGACTGTAAGCCAGAGTGAAAGAGGAAACCCAGCTGTCAAAATACTTTTTTCCCTGAGTCGCGACACCAGTTATGACAACTTGTCCTTTAAGATCAGCCTAACAAAAATGAAACACATTGCTTACTTCTCATCAAAGAAGACAGACCTAAAAAAATGTGAACACAAATGTCATTTGTCAACGACAGAGCACCAAAGAGCTCTAGAAAGTCGTTTCAAAGGTGTCCGTACGTTCCGGGTCGATTTGGGATTTCTTGCTTTATGTGGAGGGAGGAAAACCGAAGAAAAACCCTTGGAGCATGGATGAGAACTAACAACAAACTCATGGCCATGACCTGCTATTTCCCCCCTGGTTTGAGTAATGCACCTTGTAACTTGCAGAGAATGAGTAGTTACGATTTATGTTACAAATAGAGAGAGTCCAGGTAAGACGCGATTTTAAAGACAACCAAACAACTGGCTAATTCAGTTCCTGAGCTGCCTGTATTTGTGAAAAACAAAAATACAAACTCTAGTTTTTGTAAGCAGTCTTCAACAGCCCAGTGATGCATAAATATAGAATATAATTTGCTATTAAATCTGAAGTTGTGTACAAGCAGTTCTCAAACTAATAAAAAATTCATGTAGAGGTAACAGAAAATCAGTACCATGAAGGAAATGTTGAAATCTGATCTTAACTGTCATAAGATTTGGTGAACTTTTGCTTTTAATATCTCCACAAATTGTTTTAAAAAGGTGTTAGAAACTATATCAAATACTTGAAACAGCATTTCATCCGATTCCAAATACCTCGATATTGGTTTAAAAAACCGTTAAATGCGCTCGTTTGGAAATTGGATGAAACACTCTTCCTCGTGTTTGATATGCTTTGGGTCCTTTTCGTAAAACGGTCCCCCAAAAATCTTCCAAGGGCACCCATTGTGTTTTAACGAGCCAACTTGTAGAATAAGAATGGCATTAGTAACCCCTCAATTTAATACACAAACAGCTATCCGGTAAGTAAATGAGAACTCTGAAGCCTCTAACAGCTTCAATCCTATCACAGCCTGGCCAGCATATCTCTTTAATTTTACTTTGTTCCTGAATATCACTTGCTAAATTTAAAGCGGTAAATGTCTTTTTACACCTGGAGAAACTGGTTTAAGTCCTGTGTTCCAGCGCACCATGCTCCAGTACCAAGGCTTGAATGGAGGTAACCATACTCTGGTAAACTGAAATGTGCACTGGAAGACGCACTGAACAAAGTAGACCCAAATGATGAATTCATACTAAGCCGGTTGCAGCAGCAGTCTAAGAAATAATTACAACAAAATAGTGATGATGGAGAGACTACGATGTAATCAAGTAATGCTCTAAAAGCCCATAGAAGCTCCTTCTCTAATACGCTTTTTCCCTAATAAGCTCCTCCCCCTCCCCCCAACTACCGAGATTTTATAATAAACCCTGCTGGAAGTATTGTCCACAGTTTTCAGATTTGCCAAGTATCACAAGATGCTGCAAATTAAAGTTAATAGCCCGCATATTGGTCACAGACAACTTCCGTAAGCCACCATTTAAGTATAAAACCCCCTTGGATTAGTCTCTATGGTTTTAGTGAGTTGGATATGCTTGGATTTCAAGCCTGCTGTGGACTCATCATATCCATAGCCAAGTGTTTTTATTTATGTTATTCCTTCACTTTTCCCTTTTTGACAAGGCTTCGTCTTTGGGTGCATTTTGGCAACTGCACGTATCTGCACAATGTCCAGAAACCCTTAAATTGGGGGAAAAATTTCGATTGTTTCCTTATTATAGCTTATCTACCTGAAGCTGCAATTTTGTCATGACAAAGCATTGCAACTAATTGCTAGTAAGATATCAACAGGAACAAGAAGTGCAAGAAAAATATTTTACCCCATTCTTGCCTTACATGAAAGGAAACTCAGAAATAGTAGCAGATAAACAGACAAAACACGTAGGTCACTTTAGCTGAAAGTGACTCCAAGAGTAATAGTGCATCTGAACTTACTAAAACAGTATTCCAAAGCTAAGCGTTCTACTTTATCTTTTTACCTGCCTCATATCGATACATGTTTGCCGTCACTTAAAGTGAAAGTGACTATAGTGCATCTGACCTTACTAAAAAAGTATCAAAGAGCTAAGCTTTCTACACTATCTTTTTACCTGCCTCATATCCATACAGTTCTGCTCTCAGCGCTACTTTTTCTGACCAGCTAAGAGGGCATATCCTCACATAACGACATCGGGTTGGTTTAAGAGAGTCGTATACTGTAGATCCTTCCTGAACATTTCCATCAAATTCCTGAAGTTTTTTGGAAAGTACTAAAGTGATCCTTTGGTACTTAATCATTATGGATACCAGAGTATAGGATTTTTTAAAAATCTGCTTGTTATTTTTGTCTTTGAGGAAAAATAATACTTTCTTGAAACAGTCTATTTAGCCACAACTCTTACATGTAATTTCCGCTTTAAAACTGCCTAACAAGTAGCCAAGTTTCAATTATTATGCATGAAGAATTATTCTAAGCCACTCGGCATAGGTACTCTATTACTTGTAGGAAACGGACAGTGATCCCTGGCACACATTTTTGCCAACGTTCAAATACACTAAAATATAATTATGGAACACATAATATAGCTTGATGAGATCCCCTGCCCATTGCTATTTTATGGAGTCATTTTAGGGTTTCAAAGACTATAGACCATAGAAAACTACCGTCGATTTTATTTTTCCATAACATTGAAAAACTACGATCAGAATTGCTTTATTTTCGGTTGAGAAAGCACACGCATTACATCTGACGTCATTTTTATTGTTTGTACTCTTATAGACTATAGCTACGAGCAAATCAGCGTACAGGAATTTTGGCAGTTATTGTAGACTATTATTTAGCCTTTAACTCAAAACTGTAAATTTAAAACCATCCCTACCAGCATATTAATGATAAATATACAGCACACAAATCCTGTACTTCAATCTCAAGTAGCAAAACACAATATTAGTTAATTCTCTAATACCTTTGGATAGTCTGTAAAAGCTTCATTTAAGCTAATTCCATGTTTAATCTTGAATGCCAAGGTGCGATAAGACTTCTCTGGATGTCCCTGAGTTGCTATTCCAGTCAGAATCATAATCCATCCCAAGTCAATCTGAAGGTATTCCGAATGATCTGATTTTGCTGGCATCCAAGCTCCACCCCCAATATGGTGATTTAGACGTGAATATAAAGCAGAGTGGGAAGCATTAGCTTCTGAGGATGCTGACAGTTGTAAATCACTGATTCTAAAACTCTCCATACCAAGAGGCAGATAGTTCGAAAAACCTATAACAAACAGCAGTATGCAACGTCAGCTTCAGGAAAACCTAACAACTTATTTCTAGGTATAATTCCCTTCCAACTGGCCAAAATAGACACCCAGTCAGTGCGTATAGGCCAGGCCATGACAGGCTGTATATAAACAGGTCATAAAGTTGAATTTCAAGAAGTATTTTCCAAGCTGATGAAACAGCTTGACTGTTTAGAAGGGTTGGTCTCATTGGCCCATTCAACAAATGTACCAAAAGCACACGGTGAGTAGTATAGTAGGGACTGAATTAGGCCAAATTTCCATTTTCTCATGAGCATGTAGGGAATAGATTTTAGTGGTATGACATCAATGGCTGCTGATGTGATGATATCATATTCGACGTTTACAATGTTGGTACAACAGGTTTGGCAGATTTTTTCACCTTGGAAGCTATGACACAACATAATTTTGAAATAAAGACTGTTCCAAGTGCAACCGTTGCTAATTAGGTTGTCGTATCATTTGAAATCACCAAACCATTCCCCATTTATGCCCATTTATCCCACATTTTTATAAACTGCAATGTGTCTAAATTGAGCATTGGTTTGTAAGGCAAACATTTTCTAGTTTTATTAAGATACCCAGCTGCAACGAAAATTGCAACCCAACGAAGTTCATCGAGAGAAGTTGCATGACTGCCTGGTTTTGCAGCAGCAGCTGTTCCATAGACTATAACCAAGTCAATGTTATGAAAGCGCAGCTCTCCGAGCGTCATGGGCTACTATCCCTTTCAAAGCTACTGATAGCAACACCTTAACTAACCTTTAATATGGCATCTGTAAATCTCCACTCTCATACAGATATGCATTGGACTCCAGGACGATTGTGGATTAAATCTAATGAACCTAGCCACTAGAGAAGGATCCAACCAATATCGCATCACTGAATTACCACGGTATTCACCCACCAACAACTGTGTAAGAAAGAGAAAATTACGTGACACTTAACAAAGACTTGATCCCAACTGAGATTCCAAAAGAAGCAATAATGTGGTTGTCGAAAATTGATTAGCGCTGAATACTGGGCAAGAAAATTGCGATTCACCCAAGATCAAGCGATCCATTTCCAATTTGTAGGAATTGTTTCACAGTTCACAGTATCACATCACTGAATTACCCTCGCATTCATCCACCAATTGCAATATGTTGATGAAAAGGGAATGCGTGTCACCATTAGGCCTAGTCATTCTGACAGCTGGAATTCTCTTAAAGGAAAAGGCTAAAAGCTAGTCGAGGAAAACTATGTGAGCTAGCTGGCAAAATTGAAGAAGTGTTCAGAGAACTTGAGCGTGCCAGCAAAGAATACGAGTTTGGGACTTGAAGGATTGCAGGAACACTTCGAACTAACAGAAAAGGCTATTGAAAGAGCAATTCTATGTCTGGAAAGTATTGAAATTTCGATAAACTACAGGGAAATTGAACCACCTTCAGAAGCTGGTTGTAAATACACACCTTTGCTCCAATTTGAGTAGAGCAATGGTCATAGCTCACCCTTGCATGTGAGTGAAAGCGAGACGCGTGCACGCATGATGGATCTTCAAGTCACACAAGCAAAGAGAGTGGCTCAATGCCGACTAGAGGAAAAACGTAAACAAGTTGAAAACCTCAAACAGGAAAGACAATTACAAGAACACCGCCGTATAAGAGAACTTGAATATGAGGTCGAAAGATTGTGATAAGAAGCTCAGCTTGACTTTCCTCATAAAAATAAAAGAGATCCAGAATATAATGAGAACCTTTCACCCAAGTCGAAATAAAAACCATTAAACCCAAAGTTGTGGAAAATGTTGACAATGATAAAAATCATTACGACCCTTTAAGGTGGCCGATCACAGTTTTTCAAGTACACAGGTGTTAGTAAACATTACTTGAAAACTACGCACTTCAGCGTACCCGAAATTAGCATGTGCAAGATTAACTAAGAAGAAATAAATTTTTATATTTCCTGTTGAACAAGGTGCCGTTGCCACGGCAACGCAGCAAGCTATTAATCGTCAACAAATAACGGTTTTTCTTAATTTTTAGAAAATGCACTCGTTAGATTTTTTCCATATTTTGTATCGAGAAAAACTCACAAAATACTGACATAGTGACGCTACTTTCATGTAATTTTAAGACAGATCTCCTGTAAATGTTGGTTTTGCACCTTAATGTTTTTTGAAGATACCCTCTGTTAGATTTTGTTTTTGGTTTGTAGGCAAGTTATGCTTTTAGAAAACTACTGTTTTGTCAAATTTCCCTAAATTCTAACGAGCAGTTCCTTAGAAAACAGTTCATTTCCATTAAAATAACCAGTCAAAATTTTTTGCTCAAATGCGCATGCGTGGCTTTTAATTAGGGTTTCTCAGAAAGATGAAAAGCGTACAAAAAAGCTTAGCTCATTGTGAACTCACTTTCTTTGTTCGGCGATAAATGAAGAAGGATTCACAAACGAGAAACTAAGTTTTTTTTAAGAGCAAAACTTACCTTTGTGATCCATTTGGTATAAAATCTAGGGATCAATAGTATTTGCTTACCACAAGCCTAGCGCGCACTTAATAGCATCACTAACAGAATCTGTAAAGCGCGCGTTAACTGTGTTCGGCCACCTTAACTCTACAAAACGTAAAGTTGCCATCCCTGATTAAACCGTCTATGTTGTGCAAACAGTCTCCTAAGACTGATCAAGCTTCTTGTGACACAGAGGAACACCTAGATGTTTCTTGGATTTAGGAGATCTCAGCCAAGCAGAGTATGAAACAAAAAACGAAAGTGGAGGGAACACCAGCGTGCATAAAATTGATACCACGTTTAGAATTAAAGCGGTTCTCAGGGATCCGCTCAAGTGGCCACAGTTCAAACCACTGTTTAATGCTTGACCAATCCGTCACTGATACGCAGAGGATACCTTATTTCCAGAGGGCTTCCATCGGAAATACAAAAAAAGCTATCAGCGGGATGGTTAACCTTGGCCACCTTATAAAGCAACCCTAACAGAACTTGGACAACAATTTGGAAATGAGGAACTTGTTGCTGGAGCCTTTAAAAGTGTACGTTGTTGTTGAGGGAGACGTAGCACAACTTTGTTCATTCTATAACAACCTGCACAATGCAGTCGCCACAATGAAGAGTTTGGGATACTCGCCGATTTGATCTCTGCAACCAACACTTGCGCTGTATTACAGAAATTACCTGACCCATTAAAGGAAAAGTAGGGTGAAAGGAAGATTGCGATGCAACCAGCCATTGATGGTTCACTGATGGCTTGATTAACGTTTTGCCTGTTATGGCAAGGAACTGCGGTGCACCCTTAAAGCAGTTAAGAGCTCCAAGCTGCCATCTTAGCCGTAAGACTATACTGCCTAGTCAAGCAAGAGTTTACTGTTACTGTTAAAGAAACCATCTTTTGGAGCAACTCGAAAAGAATGCTGCAGTACACAGCTAATGAAAGCCGATGCTTCACGCATTCGTGGCTAACCGGGGCTCAGAGATTCATCATGCAACCCTGGTAATTGGAACCATGCTGATGATTGCACCCGAGGCCCGCAGATTTGGATAAGCATTGCCGATGGGTTGACAGCCCCACCTTCCTGTCCAAACCCAAAGAACACTGGCCCCAAGACCATTTTTTAGGTCCTCTCCATAAAAATGATGATGAAGCGAGGAATACAAAGTGGTCAGGCCATCCATCTATTACTGATGCAAGGGCAGCTTTTCCTGACCCAGATTAGTTCTCCTCTTGGACAAGATTCCGTTGTGTCCTCGCATGGATATGTTGTTTCATCCAAAACTGTCAAAGAAAGGCAGGGGAGCGCATCCTGTTATCTCTAACAACTGCAGAAATCTGCAATGCAGAGTTGATTGCCATACGGAAAAGTTAAAGAGACTCGTATAGTCTAGAGTTTGAAGCCTTAAGGCAAACAAGTGTTTGCCAGTTAAGAGACTTGTCAGTGTCCTTAGACCATACAGTACATTGACGAAGCAGAAAGCTTGAGGGTAGGTGGTCGTCTACGCAGAGCCCCTGTCCCTGAAGAGACACGACATCCTTTGATACTGGACCCAAAGTACGAAATAACATGCCCTATTGTCATGCACCATCACCTTCGTTTGTACTGAACAAGTAACAAACACGTTTTGAACGAGCTGAGACAGAAGTATTGGATCCTTAAAGGGCTAGCTACGGTTCAGAAGATTTTGTCCAGCTGTCCGTCATGTTGAAGACTACGGGTGAAACCTGAACCACCTGTCATGGCCAACATTCTCAATTTGAGACTGGGTTATTAGCAACTGCCATTCACAAATAATGGAGTCGATCACTTTGGCCATATGCTTGTACGCCATGGAAGGAAGGCTACGGAGGGCTTTTTACATGCTTAACTACCTGTGCAGTACATCTTGAAATTGCTCATTCACTGGACACTAATTCTTGCTTGATGGCTATAAGAAGGATGATGGCCAGACGCCAACAGCCAGCCAATGTTTGTTCAGATAATGTCGCTTATTTTGTTGGGACCAAGACAGAGCTCTGAGAAGCTGTCAAGCGCCTAGATGGTGAGGGAATTGGTGACCAACTGTCTGCCAATAAGATGCAGTGGCACTTTAATCCCCCATCTTCGACACACTTCGGCTGCCTCGTTCAGTCTACTAAAAGAGGGCTTAAGGGGGTGGCAGGAAAAAGCAGTGCGTCAATGATGAAATGTTACTTATGCTCATGGCTGAGGTGGAGTCGTTAGTGAATGGTCACTCTCTAACTCACGTTAGTACTGATTGTCGCTATGAAGAGGCGTTAAGCTGAATCACCTCCTGCTTGAACAAGGAAATCCTGACTTCCCACCAGATGTCATCAATGATAGGGACTTGTGTAGCTTTAAGAGGTGGAAGCACGCACAAGTTATGGTCCAGCACTTCTGGAAGTGCCGGCTTAAAGAATATCTTCCACTGCTGACGGAATACAGAAAGTGGACAAACGACGCCCACAAGGTTCATGGAGACCTCGTCCTCGTAGTTGACAAGAATTCTCCTCAGGGGTGTTGGCCATTAGGTTGTGTGCTAAGAGTGTTTCCTGGAGATGATGGGAGAGTCAGAGCAGCCGAAGTTCGTACCAAGAGTGGGACCTACATCTGACCTGTCATTAAACCGTGTTTGCTAGAAAGTGCAAAGTACTGTTTGCTGCCTTGCCCGCCGTCAACACGGGCGGGGGGGGGGGGGGGTGTGTTCACCCTAAAACTGGCACGTAATCACATGTAAGATATCGGCTACATGTGACCTTCATACCGTTGTCAGCTTGTATTACGTTGATGTTTTGTGACCGGAACTGAGTTAATAAATCCTGTTCAAAAAGTTTACCGTTTCGTCGTCCGTTGAACTATGTTGGGATTCACTCGAACAGATGTAAAACAGATTTCTTGTTTCAATTCGAATCACTTAGCTTCCAAAGGATTTTCGGAGATGAGGAATGGAACATTGTTATAATGTAACAAGAGTAACATAGTTCTTGTCCAAGAGGAGAACTAATCTGGGTCAGGAAAGTGTGCCCTTTGATCGGTAACAGATGCATGGCCTGTAAAAAGTTAAACACAGTAACGTCTTCAAGAAACTAACTTTTAACAACTATGTCTAGCATGTATTATAAAAATAACTAGCATAACTAACATAAGTGTTGTATTTATAGTTAGTATTGTAAGTAATGTTACTATATTGTAAATAGAGTTACGCATTGTTAGAAATTTAGTTTTGTAAATAATGTTGGTATTGTAAACAGTGTTATTGTTGTAAGTAATGTGTGGTACTTAAATGAAAGGAAAAAAAACATTTAAAAAAAATTGTCCGGCATGAATGGAAGCTAATCTTAACCATTCACATCTCCTCCCCTCTGGAATTTTCTGTGCCATTGACCACCCCACTCCTCTGGAATTTCCAATTCCCTCCGTGATGGGGGGATGAATATTTTTTGGAACAACACATTATAGATCCTGCTAGAAAACTAAGTCAGTTTTATGTTGAGTTTTCATTCAGTTTTTTCCAGAAATTATCTTGTGGATAGCCCAAACTGCATCATAAATGGCCGGAATAATAAAACACTCCTCAAGGTTGGATTAACACTGGTCTCTTTTTCATAGACATAATTGCAAGAAGGATTGCCATATTTAGCACTGCAATAACACACTTCACAAAGACACAAGTCCCTAATTTCCCTGTTTCGTCATCTGCACTTCTACTGATAAGTACTGCTAGTGTACGCATGTATTTCCTAGAGTATTGCCTTTACAACTTCACAAGGGGTTTCTCCCATAAAGTTAAAATAACAGACAAAGGAACACATACCCTGTGATATCGAAGCCATTCATCGCCTTTGGAACTGTACTTTAAGTAAAATGCAGTGACAGCTTCAGGTCGCTCGTTTGGGTTGTCTGTTTGCTTTCCTTGGGTAGCCACACCACATATCAAATGTGACTCTAACAAGTCGATCTGCAAGTAGTGGTAAAGTACCTTCCCTGTTGCACTTGATGACAGAAGGCTTTCTGAAACACACCATCCACCACTGTTTAACCTTCCCCAGTTTTTTGGGTTGGCTACTGTTGCACTTGATGCCTCTATTTGATTATTCAATATAATCCCATGCTCCATTCCAACTGGGGAAGTATCATCTGCATTGTAACATATTTAATAAAATAACAGTGGGCAAGATGCAAGATGGGTTAAGAGCATTTTTGGATTTGTCAAAAACTAACTGCGTTCGACGTTAGGAGAATGCATACTAGTTGTGTCACTTCTTTCTGGATGCTGTGCAATTTCAGGGTTTGGACGCCATCTTGGACTGGCTGACCACTCGCCTCGATTTCAAGCGAGAACTTTGAATACCGCTGGCTAAGTGAAGTCCCACCAGTTGACTCGCTTTGGTCTGGATGTTATGAGATCGAACGTATTACAAGTCAACAATTTTGTAAATGAGAGAAATGTGATGGTATATTTCCAGCCTGGTGAATGAATGAGAATGATGATTATTCAAGAAAGTGACGCAGGCATACTCGGAAAAAAGAAATCCGAGTGCTCCTATCAGGAGTCGAACCTAAGACCTTCCGATTACTAGTTCGGATGCTCTACCACTGAGCTACAGGAGACTCGTGGGTGCTAAGGTCATTAAACTAGGTTCATGGGACAAACATCCTGCATACTGCTAGGATTTTCACTTTCTTGAATAACTTTCTTGAATTTTCACTTTCTTGAATAATCATCATTCTCATTCATTCACCAGGCTGGAAATATACCATCACATTTCTCTCATATACCACACATTCGACATTCAAATCCTAGCAGTATGCAGGATGTTTGTCCCAGGAACCTAGTTTAATGACCTTAGCACCCACGAGTCTCCTGTAGCTCAGTGGTAGAGCATCTGAACTAGTAATCGGAAGGTCTTAGGTTCGACTCCTGATAGGAGCACTCGGATTTCTTTTTTCCGAGTATGCCTGCGTCACTTTCTTGAATAATCATCATTCTCAATTTTGTAAATGTTCCTGTGAATTTACCCTAAATAACATGTTTGGAATAAACCTATTGAAAAAAAGTGCTCTCGGAGGAAACGTGGAGGCCTTACGTTCAACAATACATCATTCCCCTTGTCTAAAAGAAACTTGAACAGGTTTTCAGCTATGCACGCATGTAACTCACCCATGCCATAGGAAGGTACACATGTCATCTGAACGAATCAGAATTTCTATCAAAAGTCGCGCGCACAACCCACTGAAAGTTGGAATGCGGCGTGAAATCACACAAATTCAGTTGATAAAACATGTTTGTGTTTCACTCTGCCACCAATAAATACAATACTGTCAGCTTCAACGTAGATGAGTGCCTTGGTAAAAGAGGATGGCCACTTTTTGAAGACATTCCTAGTTCCCCTCAGCCCCATGGTTTCAATATCTGGCTAAGAGCTTGGGTTCTCTTGACTACAGAGGACCTGACCCATAATGTAGCTGATGTTTCTCAGTGGGCAGGCCAAAAAGCAAACAAAAGAGCACAAAATATATACAACAAAATAGGGTTACCAGTCTCTGGTAAGCACGTTGGGTTTTGCTCATTGGTAGTTAAGATTTGTCTTCCCATAACTAAGCATGTTACATTAAGATAGGAAACCTACTTAAGCAGCAGTATGCTGTTGGTATCCATTTATATGGGTGTGTGAAGAGAGACAACGTGGAGCAAAGTTTTTTTTGTCTAAGGAAACAGCCCAGTAATACAGAGACCAACCTAGCCTCGAACACACGACCTTCCAGTCTTCTGACTGTCTGATCTAAAGTCCGACGCTCTAACCACTACTCTAACACGCATAAATTATAGCCTAAGAGAATAAAGGGAGCTGTTTTTTTCAGACCGTATCAGTTTATCAAACCGTACGGATCGTAAGGCTGTGTTTTCAGACCGTATCAGTTTGTCTACATTGGACCTGTCTGGAATAAAGAGGAAGTAAGCTGGAGTGGGTTACAAATCCACTGTGGCCACTAACCCTAACCCTAAAAAGAGACTTTCCTCATAACTTTGCAATCAGGGCCACAACGGATAGTAAGTTTGGAGATATACTATCATTAACTGCAGGTTGCTTAACTAGAATAACATTTACCTGTATCACATCCAAAAACCTCCACTCGTAAGCACATGTTGTAACCCCAGTGCTGGGGATTCATACGCACGTAGCGAGCTATAAAGGGGGTATCATCAAACCAATTGTGGTAAAATTCTTTTAAATATCCAACACTTGCTTTCAGCAACTGAAAAGGGTAAAAACCTTAATGCAATAAAATCATTTTAATTTCGTAGTAAGAAAAAAGGCATATTGGTACAAAATTCCCCCGTGTGCTTTAAATGCAAAGGAAACTATAAAACTTGTAATAAGAATTACATTATAAACTTTGGTATGTCCTTGAATAAGAGCCCAGTACCTTTTTTCGTATGTTTCAGTCTTATTCCTATCATATCTTCCCACTTTTACCCGATCCAGAAAGTATTATAGGATTCAAGGAGAAATTTCATATGAAGATTACAATTAGTTTTTTTTTTGTGGTCCATTTAGTTGATATGGACATTAAAATAGTTTGTTAGCAACCTGAAGTGCGTTCTCTAAATTCAGCATGACAAAGTCACAAGAAGGCCTTGATGTCTGTTGGTACTGATGGAATTAGAGGGTGGGTTTGCAAGCCTCTTTATGGATACAGGCCTTTCTAATAATGTTTTGTCCCGGGATTCATCAATCCAGCACTGTTGGACAAAAAAAAAAAAAGAAATATCGAGGGGCACAAGATGAAATCAGCTCTCAGGTTTGGACATAATAGACCGCCCGGCCCCAAAATTAATACTTTCTGTTAGGGTGCTTACCATTTTTTCATTCCTTTCACCGTGACGCAAGCTGTGGAAGGCACCCTCATCAACAGCATAATACACATAGTAATCGTCGACATAACTGTTAGAGTCCCGACCTTCGGTTGAAATAGCAGTAATTTTCTTAAGTTTCAAGAAGTCTATTTGAAGGTACTGTGATTTGGCAGAAACTGGGTCTGCCAATTTGTTTGAGTTTGCACACCATGCAGATCGATGTTGGCGGCGACCATAATGGGCAGGGTGACCTCGCGCTGCTGAAGATGCTGTCATCTGTTCATCTTTCACTGCACCATTTGGATGGAGGTTGCTCGATTCAACTCCAAGAGTTAAAAAACATTCTAAAACGACAGAGAAAACAGTCCCAACACGCAGCTCAGCTCAATCAAAGACGTGCAAGGTCACAAGGAAATTCAAGAGAGGCAAATCAAGACTTTCTCAGAAAAGAATTCCCACCACTATGAGTTAATGACAATTGCATTTCCCTTTCAACTAATGAGAAATTGAATGGCGCATGTCACAATACACAAATGATTTCTAACATGTTTCGATTTTGTAACATGGGAGTCCTTGCAAATTGAGTCCACAGCTAAGTTACAGTATCAACTTCATTTAACTGTAAATATTCACCAAAAAACGAAAAGAAACACGCAATTAGTCTAAATTGTTCAATTAAAACTAAGGGGGCATAAGATGGACCCTATTTCGGGATAGGAGTACATACAATGGCAACAGGAAATCCATTATAGAAAGTTTTTGGAGTTACTCGAGTACAAAATCGCTCTTAAATTATTATGTGTCAGCGAAAGTTTGCAAGTTTGCAGTTATTTCACTTATTTTCTTTTCCAGAATACGGTCAATCGAACATAACCTAAATTAGCTTAGGTACACTGGAATAGGGTTAACTGAGGATATACTTGTTACAAATCTAAGTACACTTTGAATCAAGTTAGCCCTGTTAGTACAAATCAAGTGGCTGCTAATTCACGAGAATTCCCGGACAGCACTCAATGCATTCAAAAACTAAAAAAGTAGTTAAGTGGTTCGATTCTCATCAAAGCTGCACTTTCATCTAAAACTGAAACAGCTTTGGGAAATTGTACATGTTTTGGTTTAAAACTGGTTTAGTTCAAACCAGTTTGATTGTTATTTTACTCTGTGACAATAGACCATACCCTATTGAAACAAACCTAAGCATTTTCCATAAACTTCCAATTGTATGCAAAAAGCATAGTCGTCGTCGCTACTGCAAACATCGTGCTGAAAAAAGAGCTTTATTCTGTTTCCAACAACAGGCTCTCTGAACATGTGGAGAACTGATTTCTGGTTGTCTCCCTCCATTAAATCCTTTAACCAAAATAACTGCAATGATAGATTAACGGAAGACAGATGTAAGGAAAATGTGGCATCCAATATACTGTGCTGTGGAAAGAATTAGAGCAAAGTCCAAGTCCCGGGTGGGAGCTAAACCCAAAACTGTCCACAGGTTAAATGCTCTAAGCACCAAATTACAGGGGCACTTGCAGCATCCATCAATTAGCGAGTACCCTAGCTCACCATGAGTCTACGTGAAGCTTACATTTAATTTGATTATCAGGTCTAAGGAAAGTCATACATTCGACTACCTTTGAGGGATCACAGTTTTTGGCTGCTGATCGTATGCTTTCTGTATTACATCTATCTCACTTCATAACTACATTTCATTAAGTTTTTAAAACATCTTAATCTTCCATCCCTCATTTCCTTTATTTATCGTCAGAATAATTTTCTTATGGTTCAGAATTGAATGATGATATATCTCAAAAAAGCCAAGCTAATCATGCCAATAATTTCAATGTGCACATATTTAATAAACAAAAAGTAAAGTTGCTGCATTCTCTTTTGGTCCTTGTTGACCTACCTTGCTTGACACAAAGACCATTGTTTTCTTCACTGCGATAAGGAGATGCAATATGCGTCCAGATGAACCATCTTCCTTTGTGCGTCGTCCAAGATGCACAATGGAAGATAGGTCAGGGGCCATTGGGCCCAACGCACAAATACAGCTTAAGTTCAGTATATCTTAAGAGAACCTCCAACGGCTTGTCAGTAGTATGGGATATGAGGGGATCAGCGCCTTTTTCCAAAATATGGTTAATTTTTTGCGCTGATATTTAAAAAAAAAAAATAGAATCAATTATTTTTCCAAGTCGAAATATCCTCAAGGCATTTTCAAAAGAAAACTTTTTGGAATTCTATATTAAAATATCCACAAAAGTGCGTTTAAAAAATCATCATATGGAATCAGGAGTCATTTCGACGCTTGGGTGTTATTTGAATAAATATGGCTCAGGCGAAGCGACGATGGAGTCGCCGCTTTTAATTGCGCAAATAATTTCCCAAGGTCAAACCAATTTTGTTAAAGAAATTGCATCAATGATTTTTTTCCAAATCATAGGCGTTTCTATCAAATTATCATCATATGGTTCAGGTGGAGCCGTTACATTAATATCAACTGTGGATGGTTCGTTACGTGACTTGATTACTTTTTTCTTTAAAACATTTTTAGAAAGGGTTTAAAGAGATATTATTATATATATAATATAATATGGAAAATTTATCTAAATCTGAATTATTACAAATCATCTCTAAGCAAAGTGAGAATGTTGCTGCATTAACAAAACAAGTGAAGCAATTAATAGATGTGAATAAGCAATTAATCGAACGAAACAAACCAGTTCCAGCCCCGAGAACGAAAAAAAGTATGAAGCGACCTATTCCAGCACCGCGTAAAAATGTCAAGCAAATGATTAAAGAATATGAGGAAAATATTATTACACCAATTCCACCTCCCCACACTAAAATAAAGCAAGTGAATAAAGCTTTAAAAGGTTTTACTGAATCATATGAGGTGACAGTAATCGATGATAAAGATCCATTAGTTCAATTGCAAAAAACAAGACAAAAACTAGGATTTTATATCAAAAACATATTAGAATCCATGAAAGGTTTGAAGTTTATTGAAAATCTGAAAGTGACGTTTGAAAAAACAACAGGTGATATAATTATATCCAAGACGGCATATTTTAACAGTAAGGCTCAAACGATCATCAACCAAACAGAAATTGCTGAAGCACTAAAATTGACTGCACAACAAATCTTGAATAGGATAGCTCAATGGATATCAGAGGGTTCAGGATGGATCATAAAATCAATCGACAATCATTATCTGAATATTGTACGATATAAACCAATGAAGGGCTCATCGTATCTTAAACTGCCAATTGAATTACAAAATAAGAAAGGATTAATCAATCTGCAGAATAAAGACAATGAATGTTTTAGATGGTGCCATGTGAGACATCTTTGTCCAATGGATAAAGACCCGCAACGCATTAAAAAATCTGACCGAAAATATGTTAGTGAATTGAATTATGATGGAGTTGTATTTCCTGTTTCCATCAAACAGATAAATCAAATTGAATTACAAAATAAAATCAATATCAATGTTTTCGGTTATGAGAATAAGCAACCATATCCATTATTTGTCTCAAAAGAAAAGTTTGAAGATCATATGGAATTATTGCTTATATCTGAAAATGAGAATAAACATTTTGTGTACATCAAAGATTTTAATAGATTTATGTTTAACCAACCCAAGCATAAAAATAAGAAACATTTTTGCATGCATTGTTTGCAATGTTTTAGCACAAAAGATGTGTTTGATGTCCACAAAAAAAAACTGTATTGTAATAAATGGTACACAAGCTATTAAAATGCCAAGTAAAGATAACAACATTTTACAATATAACCATTACCACAAGCAATTACCTGCTCCATTTGTAATATATGCTGACTTTGAAGCTTTAACAGAACGGATACATGGTTGCCAACAGAATAATGATAAATCTTTTACAGATGCTTATCAAAAGCATACAGATTGTGGATATGGGTATAAAGTTGTTTGTTGTTATGATGATAAGTATACCAAGGATGTTCAATATTATAGAGGTGAAAATGCTGTTTATAAATTTTTGGAACAAATGTTAGAAGAAGAAAGTTACTGCAAAAACATTGTCAAATGCAAATTCAACAAGCCATTGAAAATGACTAATGTTGATGAAGAAGAGTTTCAAAAAGCTGATAAGTGTGATATTTGTGGTATATCGTATAATGACAAAGATATAAGAGTCAGGGACCATTGTCATATTACAGGTTTGTTAAGAGGTTCAGCACATCAAGATTGCAATTTGTCGTTTAAACTCACTGGCAAGATACCTGTGGTTTTTCATAATCTGAGAGGATACGATAGTCATTTTATAATGCAGCAGATTGGTGAAATTGTTAAAAAACATACATATGTGAATGGAAAAGGTGAGGAGTGTCAAATGAATGTCAATGCCATTCCAAATAACATGGAAAAATATATGGCTGTTATGTTGGGAAATAGTTTGGTATTTATAGACAGTTTTCAGTTTATGAGCCAATCACTTGCTAATCTTGTTAACAATCTTCCAAAAGATGCTTTGAAATACACGAGAGAATTTTTCAAAAAGGATAAATATTTCAATTTGATGACGAAGAAAGGTGTATACCCATATGATTACATGGATAGCTTTGATAAGTTTGAAATGACTGAATTACCATCAAAAGAAGAGTTTTATAGTCAATTGAATAATGAGCATATTTCAGATGAAGATTATGACCATGCAAAAAAAGTTTGGAAAACCTTTAAAATAGAAAATATGGGAGTATATCATGATCTTTACTTAAACAGTGACATACTTTTATTAGCAGATGTTTTTGAAAATTTCAGGAAAACGTGTTTGGAATATTATAAGTTAGATCCATGTCATTATTTCACAAGTCCGGGTTTGAGTTGGGATGCTACGTTAAAAATGACTGGTATCAAATTAGAACTTATGACTGATATTGATATGTTCCAATTTATTGAAAAAGGTCTAAGAAGTGGTACCAGTTACATTGCTAATCGATATGGAAAAGCAAATAATCCCTACATGAAAGAGTATGATGAAAAAGAACCATCTTCTTATATCATGTATCTTGATGCAAATAATTTATATGGTTGGGCTATGTCACAATATCTTCCAACAGGTGGTTTTAAATGGATGTCTCAAAATAAAATCGATGAACTTGACTTAGCTAAGTATGATTCCTCATCGAAAAAGGGATTAATATTGGAGGTTGATTTGGATTATCCTACCTCACTACATGATCTTCATAATGATTTTCCATTAGCACCAGAACAAGTTTGTGTAAAAGAGAATATGTTGTCGAATTATTGTAGTACGATAAAAGAAAAGTATAATATTTCCATTGGTCAGGTTCATAAATTAATTCCAACTTTGTCTGAAAAACGGAACTATGTATTACATTACAGAAATTTGCATTTATATCTTGATCTAGGTTTGAAAATAACCAAGGTTTATAGAGTACTTGAATTTGATCAATCACCATGGCTAAAACAATACATAGATTTCAACACTCTTAAAAGAACTAATGCCAAAAATAGTTTTGAAAAAGATTTCTTCAAACTGATGAATAATAGCGTATTTGGAAAAACCATGGAAAACCTCAGAAAAAGAGTTGATGTAAGGTTAGTTACAGATGAAAAGAAACTTGTCCGATTAACATCAAAACCAACCTTTGTATCCAGTAAAATTTTCAACGAGAATCTTGTAGCTGTTCATAAGATCAAAGAGACATTAACCCTAAATAGACCAGAATATGTTGGGATGTGTATTCTAGATATAAGTAAAACACTAATATATGATTTTCATTATAACTACATCAAATCCAAATACGGAAACGGAGCGAAATTATTATTTACAGACACAGATTCTTTAACGTATGAAATTAAAACAGAAGATGCCTACAAAGATTTTTGGTATGATAAAGATAAATTTGATAACAGTGACTATTCAAAAGATAGTCCGTTTTATGATGCTAGTAATAAAAAGGTAATAGGTAAGTTTAAAGTGCACCTAACCCCAAAATGTTTTTTTCTCTTAAATAAATCTTTGCACCTGTTCGAAACATATTGCGCTATTTAGCGCCTTTTTTAACCAAATCTTGACTTTTTTTAGTTATGAAATCTAGCCATCATTTTTTCCCTGACCGAGCTAGTAAGGGGCATGGGTCTATTCCTTACTTGACGTCACAAACTGATTTGCATTGTATTAAGTCTTTGTGAAAATGCATGCAAAGCAGTTTGTGACGTCAAGTAAGGAATAGACCCATGCCCCTTACTAGCTCGGTCATGGAACAAATGATGGCTAGATTTCGTAACTTTTACAGCCTATAAAAAGTCAAGATTTGGTCGAAAAAACGCGCAAAAAGGCTCAATGCGTTTCAAACAGGTGCAAAGATTTATTTAAGCGAAAAAAAATTTTTGGGGTTAGGTGCACTTTAAAGATGAAGCGGCTGGCAAACCAATAACGGAATTCATTGGTTTATGTAGTAAAATGTATTCATACACCAAAGATGATGGCACAAACAATAAAACTGCAAAAGGTATTGCAAAAAATGTGATTAAAAAAGTCATCAAACATGAGGATTACAAAAATATATTATTCAACAACGAGCAAATGTATCATAACATGAAAACGATTAGAAGTGATTTGCATATCCTCAAGAGTTTTTCACTGAACAAAGTTTCATTGTCATGTTTTGATGATAAAAGATACATTAAAAATGATGGTGTAAATAGTTATGCATATGGTCTCAGGCTGATAGAAAAATGTGGTTAATTTTGTAAAGAATCAATAACGTATTCAATTAATAATTCAATTTTTTGATTTTTCAAAGGTTGTAAACATTCACATATTTTAATCAATGTTGAGAAAAAGCCATTTTCTCCACTTATGAATTTTTCTTTCAAATATTTTAAATGATGTTCAGTGATATATCCGATAATAGTTCCATCATTTTTATAATTATAATATATCAACATATTATCAAATATTTCAGAATTAGATTGGTGATTATATTCATAACATTTGTATAATAATTCGATGTAAAGGTCTTTCATATAATAATAATGTAGATTTTATTTTTTATACGGTTTAAAGAATTGTCACTATTATAAAATATGATAGAAATTTCTGATAAAAAATATGTAATACATCCAGTTTATGATTTGTATGCGGCTTCTGATGATGGGAGTATCATAAATGTTGATAATAAACTACCATCAAAGGGTCATAAAAGTTGTAATGGATATATGAAGTGTCTGGTTAGAAAAAATGATCAAATGTTAAGAATATATTATGTTCATCGTTTTGTTTGGGAATGCTTTAATGGGGCAATTCCGAGAGGAAAAGTGATTGATCACATCAATGATATCAAAGATGATAACCGTTTATCCAATTTACAACTATTATCCCAAAAAGAGAATAATAAAAAAGCAGCAAAAAATCGTGATTATTCGTTTGTGGCAAATAATCATACCAATAAAAAATTTGTAAAAGCCATCAATTGTAGTAATAATGAGGTGACATACTTTAATAGTATGTATGCTATTCAACAATATCTTGGTATTAATGCAGGGATAGTAAAAATGGTTTGCGAAGGTATTAACCACTGCAAAACTGGAATTTCCAAAAAGAATGGTATTTCTTACAAATTTGAATATGTGAAAAAAGAAGATATGCCGGATGATTATATCAAATCATCAAGAACAGGAGAAAAAAGAATGAGATTATTAAGCGATGAAGAAAAATAGGCTAAAAGAACATATACCTGTGAATGTGGTCAAACAATGAAAAATCAATATAAAAATTATCATAGAAAAAAATGTGGAGAAATTAATGTTTATTAGTATTTAGTTTTATTAACACTGATAAAAAAACTTAGAAGACTTTTCTGACATTTTATCTATTTCATCATCATTTAAATCATCAGACGAATCAATGGAAGAATCAGAATACTCATCTAAAATGCATTTTTTTTCAAAGATCATAAGAGCATCAGAATAATCATCAATTTCATCATCATAAACACAACTTCTTGTTTCAGTTACTTTATCATAAATTTTCTTATATTCGAGACCGCTACTATATTTAATCATGTATAGTAATTTATTTTTCCAATAAGGATCACGAAAATTTTTTTTATTTGATGGCAAGTCAACAATATCATTTAATTCATCAAAATCTTCAATGATACCCTTCCAGGACTGTGTGTCATCATGTGAATATGCCAGTTCATTAAACAGTTTTTTTTTCCAATCTATATTATCCATATATGATATATGATATATTAATTTCTGTTTAAACCATTAAAGACTTCAACGGTATCCAAGAATTAAAGTCGTCACTATATCCTTTCCATTTCACTAAAGCTTGTTTTTTCTTGTGATCTTTCCGGATGACTTTGTCAATTCTAAAGACCTCTTGTTTTGCTTTTAACAATTCAGCTTCATAAAAGCTGCCTTGTATCTCTTCATTATTGAGATCTTTCAGTTTGTAAGTGATCGGATTGGTGTATTGGATTTTGTCGATAATGAACACTTCCTCAGTCCAATTTGGTGTATAACCTTTATCAAATAGCTTTCTTTTATACTTTGATATCCTGACTTTGTCACCTACTTTAAACTTAGGTAATTTTGGTTGCCTCATATCACCATATAGGTTGAAGTAAACAGTTCCTTTATTTTTCTTTTTTCTGGCTTCTGTTGGTGTCATTTTGATTGAGCTGTGTTTAGACATATTATGCTGTTTCAACAACATGGGTAATATATCCAGATACATTGTATTGCCTTGGGCAGTGAACTGCTTCCACATCTTGGTTTTGATTGTTCTATTCCATCTTTCCACCACTGATGATTTTTCTTCATTTTCTGTTGAATAGAGTTTTATGTTGTGTTAATGGAGTAAGTCTTTCATATGTTTGTTGTAGAACTCTGAGCCTTTGTCAGTCCATAGATACTCTGGTTTATCCCCTTCTTTGAAAATCTGTTGGAATGCTTTGGTTACAGTTTCATCTTTCTTGTCTTTTAACGGAACAATCCAGCCGTATTTACTGAAGATATCTATAACCATGAGAAGATACTTATAACCTTTGTTCCATTTACTCAACTGTTGCATTTCAACAAGATCAGCAGCCCATATTTCATCAACATGATTAACAATAACACGCCGTCGAGTAAAGTTACGCTTTATGGGTTTATGCAGTTCATCAGCTAATGTTTCTTGCCAGTTTTTACTCGACGGCTTTTGGCGTTTTTTGAAGCTCCAAGTCCAAGCTTTTTCTTTGTGGCTATTGCAGCTTGAGCTAAGCTTGTACCCCAAGGTCTTTCACGATAAGGTATCTCAGATATTCTTTGTAGCATAATATCATCAGCTGCGTGTTTATCGGATAATGATCTAGCATTACTATAATCTATATCATGTTGTTGGCAAATAGCATCTAGTTTATTTATTGGTTCTCGATAATTGGGATCATTTGATGCTAATCTTTCTTCTAATTTTGTGCCAGGTCCACAATAATTGTATTTTTTCCCCTTAGGAGTTCTCATATGTAATTCTCCAAGTTTGGATAGTTGTTTTTGAAGATCGAAACCGCCTAAACCACTCCCATCGAGATCCTTTCTGTCAGTAACATATTTTTTATTAGGACGTACTTTGGTAGATAATTGATCAAGCATTTCAGAACCTGTCTTCTTTATAAAAGGAGTAGCTTTTTCTAAAGCATAATCAAGAGCCTTCTTTTGTAGCTTGAGATTTCTCAATGCTTCAGATCCGTAATATCTACCCATTTCTACAGCCTTTTTACCCAACCATGGGATACCATGTTGAATTAACATATCAGTACCAGTTGATGCTAAAGTATCCATTATGCCCGTCCCTTTGGGCGGGCTGCTCCGTTTCCCTGATTTTGTTTAACTAATTTGGGTTTTTTTATCCCGCATTCTGCACAAGTACAAAAAAACATTAATCTATTATTTTTTGTGTGGAAATAACCAGAAGGTTCAACACATTCAGTAGATTTTTTCTGTTTAACACAATACGATTTTACCATTTATACATATATATTACACAATATTTTTGAAATAATTTATTATGAATTCATGATTATCACTATCAGTAGTGTTCAAATGTAAATTGGTATTATGAATTGTTTCTGGAATTGATTTACCTTTTTGACGTTCAATTAAATAATAGAGGCACCAATATCCACATAATACAGAATCTCGATCTTGAATTTCATCTGATGACTATATCAAAGGTTTAACACTTGTTGCAAGATATTTTTCCACTTCTTTTGGCATAGGTAATCCGAAGCTGTCAAAATATTCAGCATATTTGTTTCCATTTCGATATGCAACCCAATGTGTGCCTGATCCGATATAATCATCAAGATTTATGATCCCCACTTCATTGTTTCTGATGGACATGGGTAATTTATCTTTGCTGAAAACTCCTCTGAAATATTTAATACCAAGCTGTTTAACCCAATTATTAAGATCAAAATTGCTAAGCGGAGTATTAATAAATTCTACAAGATATCCCCGATTAGTGGAATGTTTTTGAAAGGACTGTTTTTTCCCAGTAGTAACCCTTTTCCTTTTTTGGAGGTTTTTTTTTTTACTCCCATGCCTATGGGTTGTTTCCAAGTACCATAAAATGGAGGTGGTCTATAATCAGCTGGAAGAACCAAACCACCATTGGTATTTTTGGGAACATAAACTGGTACAGACCGTCTTGATCTCTCTCTGTCCACTTGCAACCCTTTTCCAGTCAATGCATTCAACAATAAAGGAACGCCAATCGAAGCCAATAATGTACCCAATAAACCACCTGATTGACTCTTTGTCGGTTTAATAACAATCTGTCCTCCAGTATGAATTGCATTAATGATTTGTTTCTTTTGTTCATTTGTCAACCAATCTTTATACTTTATCAATTGATCAGCTTTATTTTGTGGAATTAAGAACCCACCAACCTGTCCTTTTCCGAATATCTTATCAACACCAAGACTGGCAAGACCAGATAATGCTCCAGTAGCCAGTGGACCAGCAGCTTTTGAAGCAAGACTTGTTACAGCTGGAAGTGCCCTAGCACCAAGACTGAATAATGATGACCATAGGCTCCCTCCCATTTTGACTGCTTTTCGTATCTGTGTTTCTGATATTTTGATATCAGAACCAGTACCATTTTCCATTGACTTTTGTAATCTATTTATTTGGGTTTTGGTTAACATAAGTTGGTTAGGTCCATTTAGTTCATCATGTGATAATCTGATTGTTATTGCTGAATTATTTCTCAATGCTTTTGCTAATTTTTGTTTTTGTCCTTGAGACAATTTTACACCATGTGAATGATAGCTTGTCATATCTTGTATATGATATGTGTAGACAAAATTATATTTATCTGAATAAAAGCTTGCCGTCTTTCTGCACAAGTTCAGTATCTTGTTCGTATAAAGTGAGGGCATAAACTGAGTAGTTTGCATTTGTGGCACCTGATAGTTCATAATGAAATACCAGTTTAGTTGTTCCATCTCTAATATCCGTCTTTTGTTTTGTTAGATCGAAGTATAAAAACCCGAATAATGATTTGAAATTAGAAGAATTCAAAAGTGTACCTTGTCCATATTCATTGTTTGCATGAACATACTTCAGTACATCTCGGTAAACACGTGTCATATCAGTTGATGGGTTGTAGTGCACATCAGGATATTCATTACCATTCGCAACAACCAGATGAGCAGAAGATAGTGCTCGATCATTAGCAACATTGAATGTGTTGTACAAGAAAGGATTAGTCGTTTGTGCACCAATATTGGCATCATTGATAATGAACACAAACACATGTCTTGGTCGTTCGATGCCAGTTGATATTGTAAATGTGCCAGATCGTAGTCTAGTACTGTTTGATCGTTCGATGTTTTCACGTAGATATGTCCATTTATGCGGTTTCATAAACTGATCAATGTATAATGATTGTCCTTCTGAATTGAAAGTTATTCTTGGCACAACTAGTTGCATCCTCATTATCATAACACGGCACGCAGCCCCAGCTTGCCAAATAAGATTATTATCTGATTCAATTTGTAGATTTATTTCCATTCTTGTTGAAGGAAGAAGTTCATCTCGTAGTGCCTCAAAAAATGAATAATGATTAAGAGTAATTTCTGTTGTAACATCTGCTGATAAACCCAAAAGTGCTTTTCTTGCAGCAAATCCTTTATTGTAATTTGCCTGAGCAGGTCTTTCTTCAGCGTGTCGGTTTGTATCCAAATAAAATAATTCATTCGTTGCAGTTGATTGGGCGTATTCTTGACTGTATTCTAACAAATTTTTGATATTAACAGCTTGATTTGCATCGTTACAGTCATAAACTTTCCGACCATTTAGTTTAATATCGAAGTTGTTGATGAATGAATGGGATCCATTAACAATCCCATTATGATCCTCAGCCGCAATATTAGCGTTAGCCATTGTTTGTACTTTGAAGGTCATTGAGATTCTGGCATTATACCAGTCGAAAGGTGTTACCTCACCTGTGTTGTCAACCACAAACCTGTATCCGGTTTTCTTCTGAGAATTGTCGTTTCCTGGATCACCAGTATTCAGTGGTGTTTCAAGTTCGAAAAAGACATCTTCATAACGTTCTAAATATTTTGGATTCCTGAATGATTTCATTATACTATTATATTACACAATTTTCCTCCTTCTGATTTTCCCACCAGATATTATCTGATTCACTCGATCTGCTATTTCCATATCAGAAAGTTGTTTTGTCACCTTTGGCTGAGTGGACACGCTAGTAGGTGACAAAATTGAGGGTTGTTTTTTACTCAATAACTGAACTATCTTATCTCCGGCTTTATTCCCAATATGCTCTCCAGTTTTTGTAACAGCCTTTGTAGCTGCTGTTTTAACTCCTTTTTTAGCTAATTCTCTGGTTGTTTTTCCGAATAATTTTGATGCAATTGATGTAAATATATTCCCACCAACAACTGATTCATCGTAAATATTCTTTCTAACATAACGACCCATTTCTGGGTCAAATCTTCTTTTGAATTCACTTTGTCTCATTATACAATTTCATTTCATTGTGTTATTATTTTGGGCTCAAAACCGATCAGATCACCGAATTTTGAATTGGATATATCTAATCTCCATTTATTTCCAAGTTCGACAACGACACGATAACTTGATAAAACAAAATACAGTTTGACAGCCACACCATTGGCTGGTTTATCATCGTTTTGCTCAATGGCTTGTGTAATATAATTATTGAGATCATCATAACTGTACATACCATCAACAAATGTGATTGTTTCCCAATTGGCTCCACTATCTTTGGAGTATTTGATTTTATTATTGTTGTTTTTATTGATATTATGCCATGAATAAGTCATTGACACACGATTAACTGCTAGTTCATGTTTCATATCGCTGCCAAGATGAATTGGTGGATTAAACTTGATTGAAAAGTCTTCAGGCTGACTCCTACCTATTTTTTGACGATTAACGGATGATATCTTTATTTCTCGTTCTTGCATATATATCATTATAATACATAATTATTCAACAACTCATTGAGCTGTTTATTGGAAATCGTACCTAGTTGATTCAATTTATGGGCAATCTGTGAAAATTCATTTTTAACGGAGTTATTCCCAGCTAAAATGGATCCGCCGAGAAGTTCCATTCTGTCAAGTAGGTCATTTATATTATTAAAATATACAACTCCTGATCCTATTTTTTTGAACTTATTACTGGTTTTATGGATTGGAATTTCACTCAGTTGGTTTAATTCATTGAAAACCATTTTGGCTATATCACTGTATTTCTTTTTTGAATTGAATCTCTTTGTGAGGAGATCAATGGTGTCAAAATCAACCTTCTTATCAAGCACTTTTTGCCCATCTTTTGATGCAATAAGACGTAATTGTCCCATCAATTTGGGGATATCAATCATGAGACCACCATACTGACCATATTGATTTATCTTATACGCATTCCGCTTTGGTTGTGTAACCAAGCCTTTACCACTGATGGTTTTGAGACCTTCAGGGATTACTGCAATCCGTTCTCTGTATTTTTGCACCACTTTGATTTCTTTGGTCAACATATCGATTTTGTCTTTATTATTGGTTTTACCTTGACCTTTTGATAAAGTACCTTTTTTCTACCAAGTTCCTGTATTACTTTGCCGACGTTTTCATCATAATCCTTGAAATTAACCGAACCATCCTTAACATGTTGGAATACTGAACTAGGTGGAATTAATTTATATTTCATCATTGTCTCAATTTCATCATCATCGAATCCCTTGTCTAGATTTGATTCATAATTAGACATCATCATTGCTGGTTTGTAACCAATCGGCAGTTTTGGTGCTTGTTGCGGTTGTTGTGGTTGTGCATGGTTGTTCAGGCTGAATTGCTAACATCTCAATGTTCTCCAAACCTGATGTGATTGCTTTTTGGTTTTTCTGCAATTGCTCAATTAATTTATCCTGTTTGTCGTCGATTGCTTGTTTTGTCTCATCCTGAGCTTTAATTATTGGTTTGAACGTTTCTGATAAACCCTGTTGTAAATCTTGTTTATTATGCTTGTATTCCTTCAACGTATCTCTTACCTCTTTAGTTAAAATTCCAGCCTTAATCTTGGCTTCAGATATTTGTTTTAATCTTTGTAAGTCCATTATACTATTCGCTTACATAAACTTATCTAAACTTATCTAAACTTATCTTTCAGAAATCATATACAAATCCATCATTTTTATTGTCTAATTAAATATTATAATGGATATTCCAAACTATGACAATAAAAATGAAAACAATAATTTCAAACGGTTGTATGGATTCATGCCAAATGATACATTTCGAATGCTTATCTGTGGTAATACTGGTTCGGGTAAAACTAACCTTCTTTATCACATGCTTATGAAACCATTACTCTACTATGATCAGATACATCTTTATGCAAAAAATCTAGAACGAGCAAAGTATAAAGATATGATTCAAAAGCTAAATGATATATTAAATAGTGTTGGTTATGATGTGATAGTTTATAGCAATGATCAGATAGTTCCAGTTGAGAGTTTAATGGATGATGAATCACAAAAGATTGTCATATTCGATGACTTTATTTGCGATAAAAACCAAAAACCATTAATCGATTATTTTATAAGAGGTCGGCATAAAAACTGCTCTGTTATTTACCTCAGTCAATCATTTTACAAGACGCCAAAGGACATCAGGTTGAACTGTTCACATTTCTGTGTCTACGACTTCCCAAGCAATAATGAACAGAGTCTGATATCCCGTGAATTGGGAGTTGATAAGGGAACATATATTAAAGCCACCAAAAGACCATATTATTTTCTCTATGTGGACAGATCTATGAAAGTTGTAAAAAGAAACTTTTACGGAACAGTCTAATCAATTAGTATAATGGGAATTTTCAATGATGAAACAACTTCTACAACAGGTTCTGGATCAATAGGACAACAAGGTCCTCAAGGACCTCCAGGCGTTGGTTTTATACTAACAGATAATGGTGATTATAACTTACAAAACAAAAAAATGGTTAATGTCAAACAAGGCACTGATCCTAATGATGCTGTCACAAAGAGTCAGATTCAATTGTTGGATGGAGCACAATCAGGTACAGTCGTCAATAATAAATCAGTAATTTACAGCAATACTGGCAACGTTCATACCAATAGTATCTATCTACAAGATATACCAGATGGCGCTGGTAGCTCTAATGATGTTCGATTAATGACTGAGCATCAGTCTTATGAAAACATTCATCTTCATATACCAGATTTGAAAAACTTTGATGGTTATGGTGGACGAGCTAAAAGCGAAATAATGGTCACATCAACAGAACAACATATTACCGGACGGAAAACATTTTTTGATATTAATGTCTTAAAACCTGATAATGACAATCAAGCAGCAAATAAAAAGTACGTTGATGATTCTGTTAAAAAAATACCATCGCCTGATTTATCAGGTTATTTGGAAAAGGATGGATCATCACCAATGACTGGTAACCTTGATATGGATCGACATCTGATAAAAGATATGGGTCCACCTGTTGATAATACTGATGCTGTTAATAAATACTACGTTGATCATAACTTTCTTAACCGTTTAAATCCTGCTGCAATGGGTGGTGATCTAGACATGCGTGGTCATGAAATTAAATTTCTGAAATTATCGAATGATCCATCAGCTGCTGCTCGGGTGTCCGAGCTGAATCTCAAAGCTGATAAAAACTATGTTGACGATCGAGATACCAATGTTATCAATACTGTTTCAACTTTAGTTCATACCAATTTGAACACCACCCTGAGAAGAGATGGGACCAATTCAATGACTGCTGATTTAAATTTGAATGATCATAAGTTGATAAATGTTAAATAGCCAACCAATGATAAAGACGGTGCAAATAAAAAGTATTTTGAAGATAAACTTGCTGAATCACATTTGATTAGCAGTCACAAAACAAACGAATTCAAATACCTGTATGACACAGATGAATCAGCTTCGGAGTATAATATTAGGGTAGATGGGTTCGAAGAAAACTTCAGAGAATCTGCTCATCAAAATAAAAAAGCTTATTCAATCACAATGATTAAGGATACTGATGGGTCTAATGATTATCGAAGTGGTATCTCATTCAACATTTATCCATTACCCATTGGTACCTACACAATGGTATTCGAGTATTATTTCCCTGAATCCACCAATGTATCATTGTCAACTCAGGGAACAACTGTCTATATTCACAAACAGGTCTACCGAGCATTTGACACATACGGCAAACTGCTTGTTCAGATAAATAATAACAGTAAAAACACACCCGATCGTATAACATTGGTAATCCTTGGCAGAGCTGTTGTCCAGAACCCAGAAGGATACTTGGTTATTTATGGAATCAAAGGATGGAGTGATAGTGTAGATCCAAGAGTTTATGATGGGTTGAAAAATGAGATATACGCTGATATTAATATGAATAATAATAGGATCGTAAATTTGGCTGATCCTACAGAAGATAAAGAAGCTGTAAATTTACAATTTCTACAGAAAAAAAATGGACCAGTTCGGATTTTCGGAGATGTTATACATAATGGTTATTTCGTCACAAAAGGCGCTTATCTCAGATTCGATAAAAAAATATGGATCACAGATATAAGACTTATGAGAAGAACTTATGAAAGAGTCACAGATACAATTATTATAACACTTCTAAGTAATCAAAAAAATAATTATAACTTTGATTTTCAAGATGCTAACACAGTATGGATAACTGTAAATAGATTATTCGATACTATTGTTTCACTGCAATGTGCAAAATTAAGAAACATTTATTTTACTATTTATCACAAAGCAATATTAATATAATCATATCATATACAATGCCATACGTAGAAGATGAAAACGGAAATAAGTTTGAATATACAGTCAGACATGAAATGCAGCAAGATATCATATGGAAAGAACCAATTCACGTCAATGATGATGGTCACCTTGACACAGAAGACCGTCATCTGATTATCAAAGATGGAACACAACCAAATCATGCAATATCTCTGAGTCAACTCCAGAGCCACACAGAGGATACTATCAAACCACTGATTGACAATAGTATAAGACAATCTTTGGTACAATTGGATTCTGACATCAAAGGACTATTGGAGAATATGATGCGTGCTAAAATAAAACCGTTAATAATCAGCACGATTAATGAAGCTCTTAAAAAATCATAAAATTTTGTGTGACAATAATTATAGAAGACTATGATTGATGTAACAGATTTTGACCACGACAGCAACACATTATCATCTGACCAAATCGATCACATATCACAAAAAAATGTGGATTTACAAAAAAGCTTATAAATCCTATAGAAAATGGAAATTAATCGGTAACATCAGTTCTGCAATTATTGCTGCTGGTGGTATATCCAGTAGTATACCCACTTCAGGTATATCTCTTGTTGCGGCTACTGCTGTTTCACTTTTCATTCAAATATATTTGAAGCATAAGAATGTCGATATAAAAACATATCAATGTCATTACGCCTAGCTATCAAAGATACGGGCACTTGTTAATATCTATAAAAGAAATCCTTAGAAGTGGCGAATTTGATGATGATCTCCTGAAAAAACTACAACATGCTGATGATTATATTTTAGACAACACACCAATTGTTGATAAACAAGCAAGGATGTATGATAAGTTATTTCACTGACCTATTTCACCACCAATCAAATCCAATCCACTATCCCAATATTTTTTATAACTAGCCAATGTTCGGTCACTCTTAATACAAACAAGCGGACTGTGTTCTAATCCCATGGCTCTTAGAATTTGTTCCAATAAAAATTTTATACTGATAATACGTTTCCTTTTCCCATTAATACGGGGAAGGATTTTATTTATTTCAGCGAAAATACGATGTATTTTTACCCTCTGTTGATAATTAATACGAATCATCGATGCTGCCAATAAATCATCGATTATATTTTCAAGATGATATTTTCGATTGTAAACGCTCTTTGTACGAACTCGATAAAGATTCTCTCGGAAATTAACATATTCGTTTACTACTTTATAGCCAGCAACTTGCCCGCAATTTTTACAAACTGAATAACCTCTATCAAGAATTATATGAGCATTATCACAACAACATTGTTCGCGTTCGTTTGACTTACGATTTTTAAACTGCTCATGACAGAAAGGACAAGACTCTTCAAAATCCTTGAAACCTTCATGAATTTCTGCTGAATATAAATCACAATTCATTCTACTATACAATATATAATTGTACACAATATTGTTTAAAGCGTAATAATGAAAAAAGAAGCCTTTGTTATGCAAAATGCAAAACCGTTTAAATATTAAACATTTTCAATCCTCAAAGTTGCTTCCAAAGTCACTTCCAAAAGTGAAACCAAATTGATTTCCAAATTGGTTTCCAAATCGATTTAAGAAACAATTTTGGTGAAAAAAATGGAAGTTCTGATTGGTCGATAGAATCATACGACTGTCGCATGACCTTGGACACAACAGACTAAATTTAGACGCAAGCGGGAAAGTCCCACTGCATTACATCATTTCCGAGAAAGTGAAACAGTATTTGGATAATGGCGTGAATGCGTTTCTTACGCGTAAGAAAAAAAGTAACGTCGAAGAGACAAGCTATTGACAGCAAAGAATAAATTTTTCGAAAAGGCTTAAAGAGATGACACTACATAATAGTATAAAAAAAATGGAAAATAAATATATCATAAAATTTCCAATTAAAGCCGAAAAACACATGAAGGAGGTTATAAGCTATTATCCAATGGAGGATAATTGCTCATGCATCAAAGTCATAAATCAGTTAACCAAATGTCATAGTTGCAAAAAAAGAAGAACATATCGGCAATTTTATTATGATGGTAAAGTGACTTCCGTTTGTGAAAGATGTTTTAGCAGTCGAGATCCAAAAACAATTAATCTGATATATTCAGGTAAGCCGGTTCAACTAGAAGAACGTGATATTTGTGATACTAATGTTTTTGTGATAACAAATTTTTATTTGGTTGTTTTCAGGGCACATTATGGAAGCATTCTTATTCGTGAAAATGGAAACCAAATTTCATATACATGTGATGGAATAACTCAACAAATGTCAAAGTCATATTTCGATGAATGGAAAAATCATCTACAATTCAAATACGGCAATTAAAAGCGGTGTCTCTATCGTCGCTCCACCTGAACCATATGATGATAATTTGATAGAAACGCCTATGTTTTGGAAAAAAATCATTGATGCAATTTCTTTAACAAAATTGGTTTGACCTTGGGAAATTATTTGCGCAATTAAAAGCGGCGACTCCATCGTCGCTTCGCCTGAGCCATATTTATTCAAATAACACCCAAGCGTCGAAATGACTCCTGATTCCATATGATGATTTTTTAAACGCACTTTTGTGGATATTTTAATATAGAATTCCAAAAAGTTTTCTTTTGAAAATGCCTTGAGGATATTTCGACTTGGAAAAATAATTGATTCTATTTTTTTTTTTTTAAATATCAGCGCAAAATATCAGCGCAAAAAATTAACCATATTTTGGAAAAAGGCGCTGATCCCCTCATATCCCATACTACTCTTGTCAATTGTTGTAATTATGCAAAAACGCCACATTTCAAATTGTCCGAAGCAAGAACATGTCATCAATCCAATCTCTCAAGTATGCAAACAATGGTTGTTACAATGCCGCGCAATTCTGAAGTTTAGAAGGAGGTATTTTGAAAAAATTGTAATTCAGTCAAAATTTCACAGAAAACAAAAGTTAAACATTTAGATACGTCTACACTACCCAGAAAGCAGTGTCATTACTATTAAAATTAGGAATGAACCATGGTTGTTGTTTTTTGTGGAAAAAAGCCAACATTAAGGCTCATTATGCTTCATTTTTTTTTTTGGTGAGGTATTGTTTCCTTGCAATTAAAACAAGGGGCTCATCAGCTGTGCCCTTGAATGCCCTGTCAGTAGTTATCTCAGCAGTAATTTTCTTTTTATTGTTTAGACAAATCTATCGCTCACCGCTTTTCTTTGACTGTTTGCAGAGACAACCATGAAAAATGGGAAATGACATCATCAATATCCTCACCAGTGAGGATATGGAAAATACGCCACTCGGGTGACGGATGTGGTTTTGCATGAATTTTATGGGTGAAGTATTTTCCAGCAAAACACTGCTGTCTATATAATAAAAACATTCTCTTTATTTCAAATAAAGCGGCACCATTGAAGTGTTGACAAAAAACAGCAATCCACGTGTGCCTTTTCCAAACCAATTCAATCAAACGGCCTTTTCTCCAAGTAAACGTATGCTGGTGCTATATTAAGAGTTATCACTTCACCAATAAATACATTGCCAAACCAAATTAATACTTCTAAAGTCATGAGGTAAAAAGATCAACTTGCTACGATCTTGGACACAAAACTAGTTGAGAAAACTGGGAATCGGGCACGTGTCCGTCTCCCTCTAAGAAACCACCGAAAGCAGAGTAGTAAACCCCCCTAACTTGTGGTGGAACAACACTTATGAGGGGGAGGGGACTGAGTGAAATTTGTACCGTGAACTGGAAAGTTAGGCATTTAGAACAAATCTAGGTGAACGTTCAAATTGCCGGATTACCTCTTCGATTCTGTTGTACTACCAAACAACTCATGCGGAACTGCGGTGTATGGACCCGCTGAAGCTGAACTTACAAGGATCCAGCGTTTTTTGGATAGATGTGAGAAGCGTAGGTACATCTCATATAGCAAAGATATCCACGATCTTTATTATATATTTATGTTTGCAGTGACGCAACGAATTCTCGCCTTATTTACAATTCCAGCAACATAAGCAAAACACTTGTACCCTTCTTTAGCAACTTTGCCAGTGCAACGAATTTTGCTTTTCCTATTAATTTCTGTTACACCAGACAAGGCAAAAACTGATGAAAAAGATATGTCTGAAAGAGAATAATGTTAACAATTATAGGGTAATTTGCTTAGATCGCACCAATGAAAAGCCATAAACTTTCGAGATTAATTTATTGGCCATGCAGAAAAAGAAAGTCTCTAAAATCAAGTAAGCACCAGGCACGCTTTAACTAGCAGAAAAGCCATAAGGATGATACAAAATTCTTTACCCCAACACGCCTAAGCACAGAAGGGATGAATTAACTTACACTTACCAAACCACCATTTTCGTTACGCGGCATTTGTGAATTATAGGGAAGGTTCCTCGCCCCCACACTGTGTACCCAGATAATTTTAACACTCTCAGGAACACAGGGGAGGTCTGGACAGCTCAGTACTGCAAATCCAGTCAGCATATGGCGTGCCTCAAGAAATACACTAACAGATGTAGAATCTTCACCGGGTTCCTGTAGAGGAGTCCATCCCATATTTCGGTCTCTACCCTTGTATATATAGGATACATCCGACCAGTAATTTTGTTCTGCATAGCCTAGAGTGGTCACTGTAGAAGCGCCAATTCGTCCTTCGTTTAAGCCAACAGAATTTCTGAGGCCTGCAAGTAAGATGAAATGATATTTTTTTTTATGCACCTATCAATGTTTTCCCCAACCCAGGGGAGGGCGGGCATACAGGGGCATTTGACTCGAGTTCTCAGCCCATGGGTAGGGATTTTGATTTTATTCGACATCACGGAGCCCCCAGGGTCGGGCGATTTGACATTTACTGGTTACCAGTCTCCAATCTGTTTTAGGGAAGTGCCGATCGCTCAATGGAAGATTTACCGCATCGCAATATATACGTTTGAATGCAGCTTTTTGTGACGCAGATGGTACATTGTCGAGATTTCGTTTTAATACATTTTAATCTTGTTGTTGTTTTATTCTTCTGCGATCCAAATTTTTTTATCAATTGAGAACTGAACTGAGAAGAACCGAGCTGCGGGTGTTGAACCGTGACATGGCGGACTCGACAGACTGGGATGCAAAAATAGCTACTTAGAAATAACTTCTATGGTTTTCAGTCCTCAACCTGAAAATATTACACCGGATGAAAAAATCACCATAAACGCGCTTAAAAGCAACAGGGACGACCCTGGTCATTCTGAATACCGCTGACAAAATCGACGAAGGTTAACAACAACTATCAGACGATCAGTTTTATAAACTTCTTCCTTCACCTTTTGTGGTAGAGACAGCCCGAAAAGTCAAACAAGTTGTTCTCAACTTATACTGTTCGGGACACATCGATTCAATGAGCTCCAAATGATTAAATGATGTTCAGGATAAGCCACGCATACCGGAACTCTACACGCTAACTAAAATACACAAGAAAGTTCCGGTCGGCCGACCAATAGTCTCCGGCAACAGTGGCCCAACCGAGTGTTTTGTTAGCTTTGTCGATTCACTTTTACAACCGATCGCAGTTAGACTAAGTCAAGGATCATATTTTGAAAGACACTACTGATTTCATAAATTTCATCAAAACACGCCCATAACAGACAACACTTTACAAGCTACACTTGACATTAGTTCTCTTAACACAAACATCCCTCATTCTGAAGGAATGGACGTTGTTTGCGTCAATGCGAAATACACTATGGGTCAGAACCTCCAATTCCCTGAGCCAGTTAAGGGAATTAATACGACTCATTTTAGAAGAGAATTCTTTCAAATTTGCTGGAAGACAATACGTACAAATTCACGGCATCGCAACGGGAACTAAAATGGCCGTCGCCTTCTCTGTCATTTTCATTGCCGATCAAGAAGAATGACTCCTATCTGCTAGCCTTTTCAAACCCTCTGTATGGAAAATTAGATGACGTCGTCAGTGTGTGGGACATACCATCTAGAGAAACCCGAGATTTCGTTGTCTTCGCTAACTCTAACATTAAAATTTACACGTGAGCTGTCATCTACAAATGCTGTTTTCCTTGACACCAAGGTCTTCAAAGGCCCACGATTTTCAACTCTTAAATTATTAGAAGTACACACTCATTTTAAACCAACCGAAATGTTCCAATACACTCACTTCTCCTCCTGCCACCCTTTAAACACAAAAAAGGGTGAAGCACTTTGCCTCCTACGGACTAACTCGGTCCAAGAGAATTTTGAGCAAACGAGACTTTAAACTACGCTCTACAACAGAGGCTATCCTGAATCATTTATTGGAAATGTTCTCAATGAAGTTCAATTCTTGAACAGAAATAAGACTCTTCGGACAAAACCAAAGAAAAAGAATGAGTGTTTACCATTCGGTCATTCGTAACTACTTACAAACTGGCTTTACCAAATCTAAAAAAAGGTTCTAATGAAGAACTGGCATCGTTATTCAAAACCAGCCTGGCTTTGCAAAAATATTTAAAAACGAACCGATTGTAGCCTACAGGAAGGAAAAATCCCTCCCTTGTCCGCGTAAAACTCCTTCAACCAAAACAACAATCATAAAAGAGCAAGAAGCCTTACCTTTACAGTAATATGCACAATAAGGAACGATTTACCCACCGTTACATCACAAAGTGGTAATTACAAATTTGTTTACTTAATTTAGTTGATCTCCCGAGTGCGAGCATAGAAGCTGAGGACTTGAAGACTTTATTAAAAACAATGTCTACTGGTCTTTCAAGTTCATGTTTGTACAAAAGATAAAATGCAACACTTTGTTATTCTCTCTGCAGGAGAGTTCAAAGATTCAGATTGCTAGCTTTATTAATATGTTTATCACACAAAGGTCAAAGTTGACTTGTACATGTATTTCTAGAGTGAGCATTTCATAGTTTCTAACCAAACAGGAGCATTATATTTCAAATTCATGTTTGTACAGGAGATATGGCAGCGATAAAATGTGCATTTAACAAGAGTGCCTTAGTTTGCTCAAATACATTTAACACTGCCCAAACCCAGGGGTAGGAGGATTTGACCACAAAATTGCGCCCAACAGTAGGGGCTATTGACACGAAAAAAATGAAAATGTCAAATGCCCGTGGGTATGCCCACCCTCCCCCGGGTTGGGGAAAACATCGATAGGTGCACACATTCAGTCATTGAAGAAAATCAAAGCTCAAAACGATTAAATGTGGCGGCGAATTCATACAGCTTAGGAGGGTACGTGTTACAAAATATGTAACTGAATAACCAAGTAATCATAAATTCTAAGAAATGGTGTTGAACTTCATATCTCAATAGCGAGTATTCAGAGAACAAACAACAAGAATCTCCAAATAAAATGACTGGGAAAACCTGTAAGGTGATACTTCTCAGTCTTTAAAGTTACAATTTTAAGGCCCTTATTTCAATCTTTTGATTTTTGTTGCCGTGGTACTAGTGAAAGGAGTCAGGGATACGTGGCCAAGTCAAGTTCAGTTACAATGATTTATACTAATGCTGAACACATGTAAAAGAAAGTAGCGAGCAAGGAAGCCCAAAAAGGAACCATAGGCTGAGGTTATCATACTTGTCTCTTTAATAAAAGCTAAAATAAATAATAATTATGCAGTTACTAATGGGAACCGGTAGGATGTACAATTAACTGAAAATAAGTATGTTCAAGGAAATGGATAAGTATTCACATAGAGGAATTAAATTACGATTATAAAATACTTCACCTTCTTTTCTGCCTCCCCCCCCCCCCCCCCCCAATTTTCTTAGTTGATATTTGTGTAGGCATTAATTAGCTTTTATTTTCCCTGGGCTGATGCATGAAAAAGTGTAAAGTGTTTTCTCTTACACAATATCAGGGTCATTATATAGATACAAAAGAAAAGGTCTTATGTAAACAAACCTAAATCCTTAAGAGTGGATCAAATACAAGGATCAAGTTACCATTGAGCAACTGACCAAACTTTGAATGTGAATATATGAAACATATATTTTGAACTGCGGATGAAAGGTAGATGAAATAAAAGAAAGATCCTCGCAGTTAGTACGCAACTTAAGCAGTTGCAAAAGGAAAGACTGAGAAAAATTCAGGCTTGAACGGGATTCGAACCCATGACCTCTGCGATGTCGGTGCAGTGCTATACCCTCCGAGCTATCAAGCGAACAGGGGGCTGGTCATATTGTGAGTTCGTAATATACCCGTGAATATAATGAATATAATGTGAATATATGAAACGTATATTTTGAAATGCGGATGACAGATGAAATAGAAGAAAGATCCTCGCAGTTTGTATGCAACTAAAGCAGTTGGGAAAAGATGGCACTCGCACTTATGACGTCTGCGATGCTGGTGTTTTTGCAACTGCTTAAGTTGTGTACTAACTGCGAGGATCTCTCTCCTATTTCCTGGTTGTAAAGAAAAACCAAGTAAAGTCCCGCCTGAACCGATTTCAGGTATAGAGAGGAAGCCTCAGCTAAAACGTTTAGACGTTAAACCTTTAGCATGGATCCTTGCAATTGGGAAGCACACTATGTTGGAGAAAGCTAGCTCTAGACTGTACATCCAACGTGTCTGCAAACATTATGGGTACTCTATCACCGAGCTAACTGCCGAGTGGTTTTACACTCGATAAAACACGTGCTGCGAGTTTTTTGAACGACTTCAAAAACATTCCTGGAGAAGCACGTGTCAATAGAGTTCATAACAATTATGCTTTTAGGAACGTTGTAAATTTGCATACGAGAAAAACAACCCATACTAATGAGGAGTGTTTTATCAGCTGATAAAACACTGCATACTTATAAGGAGGAGGCTTATCGATAAAGTCACTGCACGTGATGTATTATCGACCATTTGATAGGTCAATGGGCTTATGGATTATTAAGGAGTTTTTGAAAGTCTGATCATGTCTATTTTTGCATACGGTATCAAGGTGTGGGGCTGTGCTTTTGAACCCAAGTACATGAGCCGTATTGACAATTCTGCAAACGAGCGATTAAATCAGGCTACACCGCTGACTACAGTCCCTTTACAGACGTAATCAGGGAGCGGGACATGAAACTATGGAGCTAAATCAGCACCGATAGTGACCAATGCCTAAACAACCTGCTACTGATGCGGAGGAACAGGACGTTACGTAACCGCAGACATAACTACATTCTATCACGAGTCAGAACAGAACACTTTAAACGCTCGTATATGAATAGATGCCTTTTCCAATTTTTGTAACTTTGATTAAAAGTTATAGTTCTTTACCATTTTTGATTATTGTTAACTTACACGTCTGATGCAAGTATGTATCAATTTCTATTTCATATAAAGACCACTTACTTACTTACCACTACACCACACAAACCTCCATATATATGATAATTAGCACCTGGTAAAAACAGCTTGGATCACATACATACAACTTACAGAACTTGCAGATCTAAACCAACCACGCTCTTTGAAACAAAAATTGTAAAGTTTTGCTTACCTCCATCACATCCAATTATCTCGAATTGCAAGCAGGCTCTCTCATGAGCACCAACGCTGACTTCAAGCTTCAAGTATCGTGCCTTCAGCACAGAACTTAACCAGTACACAACAAAGGCTCCACGGTCTGTGCCTTTTGAAGTAACGATCTGTAACAGGAAAAACTTAATCATCTATAACGTACGTTCAATAACCTGCACAAACAAAATACAACAGAGGCCACCTCGGCTGTCATGATTAATAAAAAAAAAAATAGAAAACATGGTACTGCATAAGCGCGGCTTGGTTAATTCATGGTTTTACAGATAAAAACTGCAACATTTTTTCCTTAAAGGTGAAAAAACTAGATGAAAGAAGAAATTGATATTGGAAGAGAGCTCCAGATTTTGGGACCTTGGTAAAGGACTGTAAATACTGTTAAAGTGAACAGGGAGAGATACCCTTTACTACATTTGTCTATTTAACAATTAGATTATGGGCTCGAGATTTCTATCGCGTGATAGCTGATGAGGGCGCAGCCTGAATCAGCTATCATGCATAGAAATCAAGAGAGAATAATCTAATTGTTTTAGTATAAATCTACTAGTCGGTCAAAACTTAACAAGTAAATTATCCAAATCCTCCTCATAGACACTTGGAAAATGCGAAGAAGCGGGCTGAATTTTGTTGACAACCGCTACTCACTATCTATCACAGAATAGATAGCAGGTAACATAGCCAATCAGAGAATGTCATTCATAATAGAACGCTAGTAGATTTATACTAAAATTCTGTAGAACTTGTGCAAAAAAGTCTCCTAAAAATGACAGAGGGGATGCTCACAACCAAGCTTTATGTTTCATCAAATCTTATTGTAAACTTTGGTGCATGTTGAAATAACTTGTAGAAACATGCACAACGTTTTCCACTTCTTTATGAGGCAGTATGGTCGAGTGGTTAGGGCGCCGGACTTGAAATCCGGAGGTCCTGGGTTCAAGTCCCGCTCTGACCACTAGAGGGAGTTGTTTCTCGGTAGCCACAAGTTCAACTCCTCGGCCCCGCTTGTAAATAGCCAGCTGGTCTGCCTCCTGCCAGTTGGGATTTTTAACCATGTTATTTTCAATTTAAATTATTTCTTTGTGACATTTAATGCTCGGCCCCACTAGCACTTGTGCTATAAACACTGCCGAGGGTAAAAAAAGGTTATTTATTATATTTATTATTTATTATTCTCACTCATCCCCCGCCATCCTCTCCCTTTCTATAAAGAATGAACGGTGTACCTCAGATTCAAAGGGACGACTTTGGTCCACATGAAATGAGAAAACGTTCATGATTTCCCCCCCTCCCCCCGCCTCGAGCAACTGTTACGCATCTTTCGTGCTCTCCAAACTTCCCACGTGCTTCATATCTTGATGAAGCACGCTGACGCATAAGCAAATTAACCAATTGTTAAATATTTGGGGGAAAGATATTCACGCTATGCCAGAAGAGTTAAAGAATTTAGAGGGCTTTCCAATTAAGCAAGTAACGGTAGGTGACCGGTAATTTGCAAAAAAATAATGTTAAACCCTGTGAGAGCAGAACTAACCTTAATGTGTTGCCGAACAACAGAGTTACAAACTAAGATGTTTAGAGGTTGCCCACATGATCTGAAACAATTTCTTTCAAGCCTTTCGTAATTTCACAAACACCACAACAGTGAGAAACCCAGGCTTATGGATTTCCTGAAAACCTTTTTCAGTGGTGTATATGAGAGTGTTATTACCTACCTTTGGTAAAAATGGAAATTCTGTTTCCCTTAAAGGATACCAATATGATCCATCATAATAGCGAATATTATAACTTTTGAACCATTCGTCCTTATATCCTTTAGTAGCAATGCCAGTTATGTTCACTTGCATTTTAAAATCAATCTGTAAATTATAAATAAACACAAACAACTGAGCTCATGCAGAGATCTGTGGGAAATCAAGCTTGAAGCAATCCCAGTTCTTATTGATGACGGTGCCTACTAATATTAAAGTATTTTTGCGTGGTTTGTGACTATGAGGGAAAAGCAGATTTTAGCAAGGGCTAAGAGAATCCAAGAAGAAAATTAGGGGTAAGCAATGTATGGCGTTTTTTTCGAAATTGAAGGTTTATTATCTCCGAAAAATGAATGGTTATCCCCAATTTTCTGTTTGGATACCAAGCGCAGTGCTAAGTTCTGCTCTCTCTACATAGTTTTAAACCACACAAAAATATCCCTGTATAATTTAGTAGGCACCACCCATAGGAAGCCCGAGTAACTAGAGATGCGTAGAACGTATGCGTAGTAACAAAAGACTAGGCACCGTCCTTAAGTGTCAAAATATTTAGCACCGCAGTGCTAATTGGGGACAGTATAAATAATGGAAAGAAATAATACAAATTATAAAACAAAAATACCTTTAAAAGTCCCAAATGGCAGGGGGCTTATCTTTTGGCTATTTACAAAGTGTGGCTGAGGATTTCAACCATGAAACAAATCTAGCAAATACAGCTAGTGGCTTGAAGTGTTGTAAATTCGTAAATATGTAACTAGTTAACTATATTGATAGATGAGTTAATCGTTTGTCTCACGATTGAGCCACAAAGATGTGGATCGCGACGTTTCGACCACCATACTGCTGTTCTTCATCAGGCGATGGTGTCGACTGATTGTGTGACAGTATAAGTAGCACCTTGGTTTGTGTTGATTGGTGCGTTTCGATCCTCTCTTAGGCTGTTGTTGATTGGAGGATTTCGATTATCGTCGTTCAGACTAGAAATTGTTCCCTTGGCCGTCCACCTTGGTACCGATCGGCTGCTGTGTTGTTTGATCGTGGGCATCCACGCTTCCGGAATTTCGATTCCATTATCCCTATTGATGTTGTCAGGGTGAAGTCTAATGTGAATAGCCTCTTTAACCCTACGGGTGTACCAATGTGGGTCTCGGTCAATCAACTTAACCTCATCCCAGAGCGGATAGTGGCCCGTCGCATTGCTGTGTTCTGCTGTGTCCAATCTGCTGTGTCCAATCAATATAGCGGTCGAAACGTCGCGATCCACATCTTTGTGACTCAATCGTGAGACAAACGATTAACTCATCTATCATTTTAAACCACGATGACAAACACCTTTCATAATAGTTAACTATATTTTTGAATTAATGATGTGTATTTGTTTTCCTTTGTTTCAATGTAATTTATTAGTGGCAAAACAAGAAAATAACAAATAACTCAGGACCTCCATATTTTAAGTCCTTGCTTCTAACCAGTGGCCATGGGTACTAATAATTGGCATGGCTGCTAAATGAGGGGTAACTTGAAAAAAACTGACTCCCAGTCCATGGACTCCAAGTCACAGACTTATCCAAGGACTTTAACCTCTCCTGATCCCTTCTACGGACCACCCCATAAAAAGTGAAAAAAGAGAGAATGTTTAAAAACTTTGACTTAATACCACAAGCGGAGATGGTTGCAAGCTGGCACTTATGTCATATTTAGAGCATTAGGTATATTTCCATTATTTAGGGCGGTGCCTACTTTTGTAACTGCGCATACCTTCTGCGCATCTCAAAATACTCGGTTTCCTATCAGCGGTGCCTAATACAGGGATATTTATAATTTCCCTTCTGTGAAGCGTTTTTAGACCACTGGGAAAAGACGCTATATAAATGTATTATTATTATTATTATTATTATTATTATTATTATTATTATTATTATTATTATTATATTTTGCCCAGTTTAGAACTATGCAGAGAAAGCAGAACTTAGCAAGTGCTCTTGCTATCCAGAAAGAAAATGGGGGGGCAACCATGCATTTTTCAGGGATAATAAAGCTTCAAAATGGAAAAAATGAGTGGTTAACCTCAATTTTCTTTTTGGATTCCAATAGCTCTTGCGAAGATCTACTTCTCCCGCATAGTCATAAACTGCCCAAAAATAGCAGCTGCAGTATTAGTAGGCACCGTCCTTAATTTAGATGGCTCTGGCTCAGGCTCTGGGCCAGATGGAATATATGAATGTTGATATTTTTTTATATTTAAAAAATTTCAAGTACTACCAGTTTAAATTTTCATTTTCCCTTATGCAGTACATCACTATAATCCAAGACAAAGGGAAATAAAATTCATTATCTGGTTTAAAGGAAGTAAAAATAATTTGAAACACAACATATACATGCAAAATGTACTTGTTCGTTGTAGTAAAGCAAAGTCGGAGCATTTAGTGTGTTTTAAAGTGGACAATGAAACTGCTCTAAATTTGTTTTTCTCAATTATTTTGTTCAGCCCATTTATTCTCCCATGGGTTCATAAAAAAGAATTTTTTTTTTTTTTTTTTTTTTTACTTTTAACGACCCCCTATCACAAGAAAATTCATTTTTGAAGGAGGTGGGGTTTCTTGAAAGAAGAAGAAGAAGAAGACAATTAAATACAGGGGATTTTAATTGAGTGCCAATATAGTAATTTTACATTTAATTTTGTTTTTACTGTGCTCTGTGATTGGCCTGCAAAGTTTGTGCCATTTTCTCAACCAAAAAGAAGCTAAACAAAAATGAATCATGGCTGGCTTGCATGTGTTTTCCCACACTAGAGGCTGGTAACATGCATTTGCTTCAAATTCTGATAGGTCCAGCCAGTACGTGTCTGTTTACTTCTGTCTTGATTGGTTACAGCAATTACTTTGGATTTGTTTCAATGACACTCAATCAAAAACCATAACATTTTACACTGACGAATGTTTTTTTCAACTTGATATCTGACACCTAATAGGGGCTATAGTCACTTCAAGGAGTGCCAACCAGCCAGACAAGATTTTACAAGTCTGGCTGGTTAGCTACTTATTAATAACAAGAAGTCTTAGCTCCTGTTTTTACAATGTAAAATTTACCTCTATGGTTTCAAATCTTTGAGAGCCTTTTACAGTTGTACACCATCCCTGAAAAAGTTTGGGTTGCACTAAGACAGGATCTATTGCTGTAGCTTTGAAAGAATACATTTGGTCATCATGATCAGCAAGAAGTGTATCTTGACAATCTTGTAAACAAGAACAATCAACATTAACTACAAATTTTTCTTGGAATAAAAAGCAGTAGAGAATAATGTCATGTCATTGCCACCATTTTGCACTGTCTATTAGTTTAAGCCAAACATTTAGAGACCATTTACAAACCAGCTACCCTTTGCTTTTAATGATTTCTTCACCTCTACATCACCAAGGCCAGGTATAAAACTTAAGGTCTGGCCTCTAGATCCACAGTTTGCATTCCTTCAGCGAGAACAAATTATGGCAGTTTCAATATTTCGTTGCTTTAAAATGTCAAGCATTCCTTAAAGTAATGTTCAAAACACGAGTAGCTGAGTTTTTTATTGGGATTTAAAACCACGAGGTGCAGCCGAGTGGTTTTAGACCCACTTTGTTTTTGTAAAACTTTACATAGCCACAATGGTACACTTCAGTTCTTATGAACAAACCAATAATTTATTAATTTCTTCCTTATAAAGTATGACAAGTGTGATCGAGAGAAAGCTGTCCAGAGGTGAACTGATTTTGGTGCTGTTACAGCAAATGCAATATCTGTGAGTTTATTTATTATTTTATCTCTTGGTGCTAACAACTATAATTTATTCCATCACTGGATTGTATAAACCTTTCCCTTACTATAACTAAATTACAAGGATGTGTACTGTAGGTTCCAAGCTTATATGGTTCTCATATGAAAGTGTGGCAAATTTGTGATATATTCTTAATTTAACAAGTAACCAAAGGGGGTAATAAACAGAACTGGCATAACTGGCATAAAATTGTAATTTTTTGGCATGTCACTTGTTCTGGATAAAAATGCATGCATGGCGGGTTCTCACTGAGCAAAGAATAATGACAAAACTTGCAAATCAGGTTGGATTCTTTGTGACCTGAATTTCTCTTTAAAATAGATCTTATAGAAGCTGTGACTTGCTCCAGACAGAGTGATTTTAGGAAGAAAATGGGCACTTTGGGACCATAGATAGTAAAAGGACAGCTTTTAATACTTGCACATTTAATAAATGTCATCGCTTTAACCACTTTGGACGCATATATGTTCAGCTAATTAACTTAGTGAAGTGTTGTAAAAGCAAAACTGCTCAGAGCCTGCTGTTTGTTTAGGGTGGTTGGTATGAAAACAGTCAAAATACTACATCAGAAGCATATCACCCCTTATATGCTTCTGACTACATAGTATGCATATTGTTAGTGAAGGTAACTGAATGTATTAGGTTGTGCGGAATCTTTCCCAAAACAGAGCTTGTAAAAATTTCGCACAGCCCCACATATTAGTTATACATGCACCACTGTCGCACAAACTCTTTCACAAACAGCGAATGCCTTGACAAGTGTCCGCACAGCACCATACGTAAAATAAGCTTTCATTTCGTGACTAAACTTCACGCTCGCCGTTTTGGGAGGAGGGTTGGAATGACAGTGCATGCATAAAAAAAGCCATGGAAAATGGACGCATTACCTTTAAAAACTGAACCTCCAGAATTCTCCAGCAAGGAAAACAACAGAACAGGAAACAAGCCAAACAAATGAAGAACCATTTTAGACCTCAAGATTCCCCATTCACACGCCATCTTTATTTTATTTATTTGTGTTTTGGTACTACACGACAAAACACGTGATGAACATTGACCAATCAACTATGAGTACTCTTCGCTCGGACCCGACAGATCACGTCTTCAAAATTTGGCGCGAAACTCCCCGTCCACACGTATCCGGATATTTTTGAATCCGCAACTTTTTCTTTCCGGATACGGCTATCGTCCACACGCATCCGACGAATTCGCAAGCAAATCCAGAAATTTTTGAATCCGCTCCCCAGAGTGGAAATTTTTGAATCCGATAACATTGTTGCGGATTCAAAAATATCTGGATGCGTGTGGACGGGCTCTAACTTCAGGCTCCAGTTGATCCAAAAACGGATAACAATCCAGATAAAATGTAATCCAACCAATGGTAAATTTTATCCGCTGGATAAACTTAACTTTATCCAGCAAGTCGCCATCTAGTCATATAAAGGACATAAAGAGTACTCCAACTATTGAAGTTTACTCCCTGGGTAGCGATTTATCTATTGGATACAGTTCCCACTCTTTGAATAACTTGGAGACTGGTTCACACTTTGTCCGTTTGCCAAAAAAAAAAACATAAAACAACGAACCGTAAATTAATTAATCTGTTCCCTGAGATAAGTAAGTTTCTAGACCTACAATCCTGGCGAAAAATGTCCGGACGAATTCTAAAACTCAACACGAAATACCAGGAACAAAAAGATTTTCTCCTCCTGGAGTTGACTCCATTTTTATGCAAACGTTGTGAACAAATTTTCTTTTGTCTTGTCCACCAACATTGCGGCAATGCAAACCACCCATAATATCAGGATCGCGTCAACTTGAACTCGCCAAAGACCGAGGCCAGGGGCCCGTTTCTCGAAAGACCCGATAACTTACCGGGTCCGATAAGTAATTTTGGTGACAAATGTTTCTTAACAGAAGTCAATTTTTGTTAGCTTTGAATACTAAATTTTAAAATCTTATTATTCTATGAAAACATTGGCGAAGTAACATGCCTGTAATCGTTGTGTAATCGGCGAAAAAACATTTAAAAATATACTTATCGGGCCCGGTAAGTTACCGGGTCTTTCGAGAAACGGGCCCCAGGCCTGTTGGATTCCCAGGGGGGATACTCGGGTATAAACATGGCGGGGGGGGTCCGACGTATTTTTTTGGGTCTAAAATGTTAACTCCTGTATTTTTTTTGGTTGAAGATTTAACCATGTATTTTTTTGGGTCTGAAAAATCTGCGCGTATTTTTTTGGGTTCGAATTACTGCCAGGGTAATAGTTCTTACGCAATTCAAGCCAAAGTTCCCGCAAGATCCGAAACGCAGTTAGAGTATGTATACTGTTCTTAAAATTGCATTTTTAAGGTATAAAAGTCATGTACTTTTTTGGATCTAAAATTTCCAGTCTTGTATTTTTTTGGGTGCACAATGTAAGGTCCATGTATTTTTTTTTTGGAGCAAAATATTAGGCTCCGTCGAGCCCCCCGTCACGTTTATACCCGAGTACCCCCCCCCCCCCTGGGGTTGTATTAAATTTTTTTCGGGTTCGTAGGCAACACATGCCTCCACAGGGGATTGTATCACCTCGTAATGGCGCGAGCAAGTGAATGAGGAGCACTCCAATCAACCGATCCTAGCACAGAATCCTCAGTAAATTCAGTCACGTTCTCAAAGTTGCGAAAATCAAGAAGTATGCAGCTCGGTACTAGACAGTCTGCATTCGGCCGCACACCGAACCCGGGCGGGACACCGAACTTCTTGCCATTATGACAGTTGTCACGTGTTGCCCACATCAGCAGTGGCGGGTCTGGCCCGCTAAGTAAAAATCCGCATTTGTGTTCAAGCTCTGAATTTTTGATAAAATCAGCCAATTCCTAAAAGAATCTTAATTTTCATGCCGTGATTCCTACAAATAACAAATAAATGGCTCGTAAAACATGTTGAAAAACTACACGAATTGCACGAAATGGCCATTTTGGAGACCCTAATTTTCAAAAATTTCTGGGTGGGCATGCTCCCACACCCCCCTAGAAGCTTGCCCCTGCGATGCTCTTAACAACACATATGACTAGCATTTCGGGTTCTCAAACTTGGGGCCAGTATGAGATACTGGTGACACCCCGGGGATACTCTCTGTATACGTGGTTGACTGCATGGGGAGATACACCCAAAAGGGGCACTTTTTTGGGAGGGGGTGGGGGCTTGCGAGAGGCTTTGGTAGATTGTGCTAGCACAATTTCTAGCATAATTTGCCATTTCGAGCATATTTTCCTGATTTTTCTACAAAAAGCACTGCTGCCATAATCCACATTACTTCATCAGCTTTCCTTCATAGGCCTTATCACGGTTTTCGACGCCATTTTGACGGGTAGGCAAACAGGCTTGAAATAACAGTGTTTGTATGGAAATCCAATGTCAAATAATTTTGTTAAAACATCGCTTCTAAAAAAATTCATGAATTAGAAACTTTTGGCACTAGGAAAAGGATTTTAAGAACAAAATTGGAAGGGATGTAGCTGTGACAGAAAGCGTCCAGTCGTGTTTTGAACTTTCCATACATTTGTCTGTATAGCGAACCAGCTGTGAACTGCTACTAAAAATAGTTCGCGGGAAAAAATACAAGGAAATGTATGGAAAGTTTAAAACACGACTGGACGCTTTCTCTCACAGCTACATCCCTCCAATTTTTTTCTTAAAATCCTTTTCCTAGTGCCTGAAAAGTTTCCAATTCATAAATTTTTCAGAAGCGATGTTTTATGAAAATTATTTGACATCGGATTTCCACACAAACACTGTTATTTCAAGCCTGTTTGCCTACCCGTCAAAATGGCGTCGAAAACAGTGATAGGCCTATTCTCGTCGCGTTCCTATCCTTTTCCCGTTTGATGACAGCCAGCCCCGCGAAGGCCCAGAGTTATTTCGCGCCTTTTTTCAAAATTATGACCAGCGACCAGCGCGATTGGTTGATCAATGTCACGTGGTATTTTGTTTCCGAAAGGAAGCTGGCGACGCTAGTGATTTGCGACTCCGGTACAGTGAAATGGAGCTTCGTATTTTCTTGTTTTTTGCTGCCATGCTGTTTTCTTCGATTACAAATTCTGGAGGTTCATTCTCTCAAGGTATATTTTGCATGTCTGTCGTTATATAGTCGTTATATATAGTCGCTGTATGTAGCTTGAGGCTGGGTAAACCACTTGCGGTTGATCACTGCCGAACGCCAAAAACGAAGTTAGACAAGCTACGTGCAATAGAAAAGCTAAAAGCTTGTAGATACAAAATTTTAAGGTCCCCAGTAAACTTGATCTTAAAAAGCGCATTCCCTCTTTCATACTACCATTTAAGCCTGTACATCCTTCCCACCTGTTTAATGAGAGTAGCGTCTGTTGTTTCAGGGTTGGAAATTTTGTCACACAGGCAGCCCAAGCTCTATGGGCGTTTACAAGGCTTTCGTTTAACCTTTGTAATGTCACGATGTACTTTGAGTGTCACGATGACTGTTTAACAAATAGATTCCATTTTGCTGTGCATCTGTACTTTAATAACACAGATCAGATGTCAAAACATGGTGAGAACAACGGTGAGTAGCGTGACTAATGTTTTTACCACGTTTTGACGTCCTCTGTGCGTTATCAGAGTACAGACCCACGGCAACATGGAATCTATTTGTTTTATACAATAACTTAGACATTTCAACACATTTTTCGTGAGCGAGCATCGCGTTGACTGAGCTGAGTCCTAAACTCTCCAGCAAACTTTCAGACTACTACACACATGCAATAAAATTATTGTGATCCCCTAAATAAGGTATAATCCAAAATAATTTCACTAACAATATTTTTGAAACTAATCTTTATAATTTCCAGCATGAATTTCGGCCCCCAAAATATTACAGCGTGTCAGTCGCTTCACTGTGATTTGCGATCGATTACTTGCCATTGCCAGATTTCTATCGGCGATAAATTTGGGCAAACATTTCTTTCCTTTACATGTCACAACAAAGTTCTAGTTTTCTTTTAACCTGGCTGAAGTCACTCTCAACTGTCTTTGTCCAATATTTCATTAGACAGTTTTCCTTTCTTGTAAAAATTTGCCTACTTGCAAAAACAGTTTGCAAGACTTTCTTGACCAGTCACTCTGGCTGGACTCTAGACTCACATCACATGCGCCAGTCACACCACTTGATGACGGCATTCGTGCATCTATACTCTAACCTCAAACTCCACTCAATCAGTCACAACGCGAGTTTTACACTGGTCATTGTTCATGTATAATAAAGGCAGTGGCATAAATTATAAGGGTTTGTATGGGAATTTACGAACATGTTTTTGAGTCGAAAATTAATGGCATGAATTGAACAAAAATGGCTTACCTTGTCTCCTTGATGTCTTTCCAGTGTTTGTGTGCCATTTCAGTGCGATTCAGTGGGTTTTAGGTTCGCTGTTTTCCTCTCTATATATATCCCCAATAGATATAAATATGTATATAAAAAATAAATGCTATAAATACAACATCATAAAGCAATAAATTCAAAATAATGCGAAAGAGGCCTACTACCAGTATGGAGGTTGCCTGTCACATATCGATCCATCAAATGACCTAGCTTACCAGACATTTCCTCTTAACACACGACTTATGTGCTTTAAGTCATTTACCTAACTTCTATCAAACACTCCTCTCTTTTCCTTGGTCCATAGCATGCTTATGGTATGATGGATGCTTAATCCTAAACCTTTCTTATTTCATGGTTGAGGTTTCTTTTTCATGTGGAGTAGATTTTAATTTAAAATGTCAAGGGTCTGTAAACAGTTTAAGCAATGTTTAAAACACATCAGCAGTGTTTTATCAGGATTGAAAACCACAAGATGAAGCGGAGTGGTTTTAGACCTGATAAAACACTTGCTGCAAGTTTTTTGAACAGCTTCTAAAACATTCCTGGAAAAGCGTGTGTCAAGAGAGTTCATAACTATGATGTTTTGTGAACGTTGGAAATAAGCATATCGAGAAAAACATTAAACACCGTATACTAATAAGAGAAAAACATTAAACACCACATACCAATAATGAGGAGGGTTTATCAGATATAAAACCAATACCCATGATGTTTTATCGACCATTTGATAGGTCAAAGGGCTTATGAATTATTTATGAGTTTTTTGAATGTGTGCAGATGTGTTACAACAATGCCAGCCTGGGTTGATCCAAATGCAGGCAGTAGTTATAGTCAACTACCTTTTGTAAATGTTGACACCCTCAGGACTGCAAATGAGAGTCCTTAATAATTAATGAGAGTCTGTCAATTCGGAAATTTATTTCATTCAAACATCAGCCTGTTATTTACTTTTGCTGCAGATTTAGTATTATTGGGGTGTACATCATGACAAGGTGTCCGCAAGGCGAGAGTTGACCGTTAGTGAAATGTGTTGTGTTTAATTTAATGTTGTGTACATCTTTGTGGTTACTGTGAATATATTTTATTTCCAGATTGTGAAGAACCATTGATTGCAGGCCACGATGACCAGATGACTTCATTTAAGGCAACATCAACACACTCTGTGTCAGTGAAACCTAGACTTTCTGATGGATGGTGTCCACAGATTTCAAAATATGATACAAATGCACACATAGAGGTAAAAGGTAGTAAGATTTATTGTAAATATGGCTAATAACAAACTGGGAAAAATATTCAGCAGATTTCCTATTCCTTTTGAGCTGAATGAACTACTGGTGAATTGATTGGAAGTGTTTTGCATTATCGGGTATATTCCAGTATTTCAATTGTCTAAGTTCCCAAATACTGACCTTATGTTATTCTTTGTTATCAGGTGAGAAGACTGTTTTGGCCAAAGTTTACAAAAATCCATCTAAATCCAATTTAAATTTGTTCTAAGTTGACACAACTAAGTTCTTCTGCAGAAAATTAACTGTACGTTATGCACACACCTTGAGCATAATTTACAACAATTGTCCCCATTGAAAAATGTCGCTTATAACTATAAAAAATGAGGTTCATTTTGGACAAGTTACAGAAATCTTTTGTGTATTGTTAAATAAAAAAAATTTGTGGAACACATCTACATGTATCCCATCTATTCATTGAAAAACAAT